>NC_046628.1:8255645-8556694 GCF_900324465.2 Anabas testudineus
AATGTCCAGGGCCAGTTGGTGAGTATGTGGCAGGATCTCTCTCAGAGTGAGCTCAGTCTAAATCAACAGTTGACTGAATTCTATGACACCGTGCTCTCTGCGTGGCATGCTCAGCTCCAGTGGAGCAGCCAGGTCAGCTACAGTCAAGTACAGGCCTCAGATAAACACTTCATCACAATGTTAATACATAATTTGACATTAGCTCTACTATAACTAAGTTTATAATGAACCTTGCTTGCAGTGTATACTGTAATGGGACCAGATTTTACAGTCTTTTACTGCTGTCAGTCAGAATGTTTTTGTTGCAAAAGTATCTAAACTCTAACACCCAACAGGTGTTCAAAAACCCATATGAGGTGGTGACAGTGTTGCTGATCCAGACTTTGGGGGCCATGGTACCATCTATTCCAGTTTGTCTGAGCACAGCCATGGAGCGCACAGCTCAAGATCAACGTCTGGACACCCTGCTGGAGCTCCACCATACCGTGTCCACCTTTGGACACGGCCTGGAAGCCGCCATGCTGCCACACCTGGGTCTGTATAACATCAAGAGTAGAAAAATCTAGATTTATTGCAGATGCAGTGAGTTAGGTCCTTACATTTGTACTAATTCTCCAGGTGAAAATAACCTGCTGAAAGTGAATGAGCTGGTCTGCGCTTTGTATGACCCCTATAAATCTTATCAGCTGCAGTATGGAGATTTGGAGGAAGCTCACCTCCTCATCCAAATCAGTGCTGTGCCTTTGGTAATACACCTCACACTCTTGCACATACACACATTAATGAATAGATTTATGTAAACATTGTTTTGCCTAGTGAATAAGTTTTTTCTTTTTTTTGCCTCTTTCTGCCACCTTTGTGTCTCACACACTCCATATTGTTTCCACTCTTTAGGAGCACGGGGAGGTAATTGATTGTGTGGAAGAGTTGAGCCACTCTGTTGGCAAGTTGTTTAGCCTGGCCAGTGCTGCTGTGGACCGCTGTGTCAAACTGACTGACGGACTGGCTGTGTGTGGCCTTCTTAAAGCTCTCAAAGCCCTCTTCACCAAGTAAAGATCTTTTCCTTACATTTACAATCATAAGTAACATCCAATATATTACCAACAATGCTTTAATAGAAATAATTCACCTGATTTTAGTTTGGATGTAGTTTGATTGATTTATACAAACAGTTTTTTAACATTGTGCTTCCTCTAGGTATGTGTCAGACTTCTCTATTACACTACAGTCAATTAAGAAGAAGTGTAAACTGGAGGATACCCCAAGTTCATCTGTTTTCCAGGAGGACTGGACAGCCTTCCAGAACTCAGTCAGGTAAATGTCTTTACATTTGAAATCATTTAATTATACGCACAGTACGTACATAGGAAGTTATATTTGCATATACACTTTCTATATTGGATTTCGCAGGATTATTGCCACATGTGGAGAATTGCTCAGACAGTGCGGAGCCTTTGAGCAGCAGCTGTCAAACAAGTGAGAGAAATGTTCATTGTACACGTACACTATGAAAGTGACAGAATCCATGCTGGTACACAAGGCACAATCTCCAGGAATTACATGCATTCATGTGATCACTTCTTGCCACAGGATCTTGGGTACGGCAGGTAAGTACTTGTCAGAGTCGTACAGTCCACGCAGCCTGGCAGGCATCCAGGAGGCCACCTCCACAGAGAGGAAGAGTGCTACCAAGAACCCCTGGCAGGAATACAACTACCTTCAGAGGGGAAACATAGCTGAATACAACAGCCTGATGGAAGTGTTATACTTATTAAAGGTATGGAAACATGAGAGTAGTATTACACCTGTTAATGTCTTTTCAAGAGAATTAACTTTTGTTACTTTTGCAGATAATCCCATGTTTTTTAGATTTTTAATGAATTTCTTCCCACTTGCAGGAGAAGGGCACAGGTAACTCCAGCCTGTTAGCTGAGCCTAGAGCAGCTCTGACCAGACTCAACCAGCAGGCCAACCAGCTGGCCTTCGACTCAGTCTTTCTGCAGATCAAACACCAGCTCTGCCTCGTCTCCAAGATGGAGGTGATTAAGTGTCAAGTTTCTAGATTATTTGATTTGAAATAGTGATAGATAGGATGTGAGTTCTGAGAGCTTCTGGATTGTCTGTCTGCATTTGACTTTTAGATGTACTGTGTCTATTTTAATCTGAGCTCATCCTGTGTGGTTTTGCTTCTGTCTGATGGACTGGCTGTGCCTCCTGTTTGTGTTCAGAGTAAAGAGGTACCTGATTTTGGAGAGAGCTACGCAGAGGACCTGCCTACTTTCAGCCTGTCACCGCAAGAATACATCACAAATGTTAGTAAGATTTGACTTGTATATCTGCAATAGAATTCAGTTAAAAATACTACATTGTAGTTTTATAACAGTGTGTGGGACAAATAAAAAAAAAAAAAAAAACTAAAGGTCAAACTGTCTTTGTAAACATTTACAACTAATATATGTGCAATGCTTAGTGTTTTCCAGACACTGGATGTATCAAACCACATGATTTTATGTTTTTCCTTATGCAGATAGGGCAGTACCTGATGTCTCTGCCACTACACTTGGAGCCATTTGTAACACAGGAGGACCCAGCACTTGAAATGGCCTTACATGCTGGGAAGCTGCCTTTTCCTCCTGAGCAAGGTTACTGACCATCAGCCCTGATTCTCTTCTCAATCAGTCTCTCCACGTGAATTTTCCCCCTCTTGTTCTCAGTTTGTGCTTGCTCTGTCTTTGCACCAGCTCTGCTCTGAAACCTAACACCAATGCACGTCATTGTTTCTTCCGACATTTTTCCTAAAGATGCAAAGCCAGAAAGAGACAGAGACACTTATACAGTGAATTACTCTTTATATAGTAAAACTGTTATGCACAGTCTGGACGTCATTCAATAAAAAGTCATTTTGTCCAAATTTACTCTGCTCAAAGACTATTTTGAGCACAGAATATACTTTTTAAAATTCTGTTATTATGGCCTTAATTCTCTATCTTTGGCTCAAAACAAAGAGAGAGTTGCTGTTCTTATATAACTAACTCTTCCATTTGCACCCCGACACCTGACACACTTTTAAAATGTCACCTTTCCCCTCTCTCAGGTGATGACCTTCCCGAGCTGGACAACACAGCAGACTACTGGCTGGGCTCCATTGCCCGGGCAACTATGCAGACCTACTGTGATGCCATTTTGCTCATCCCCCATCTGAACACCCATTCCACTAAACAGCTGGCCACAGACATCGGTACAGTGATTTATAATTACTTATATATTATATAATTACTGTTATTAATGGTGACAGAAAACGGAACAAAATAAAATTGGGGCTTAGGGATAAGTTAATGTGTTTCAAAGCATTTGTAGTTGACAGCTTTTGTCCATGTTTCACAGACTATCTGAGCAATGTGATGGATGCTCTGGGCCTGCAGCCCTCCCGCACCCTGCAGCATATTGTCACCCTGCTGAGAGCCAAACCAGACGACTACAGACAGACTGCCAAACTGCTTCCTCGTCGACTGGCTTCTACCATTGCCGCTCTCCGGAGCATTGACTATTAACATCATTGGAGAAAAAAATGTGTTCTGTAGATACAGTGGCTCCCAGAGCGGCTCTGGGGACTTGAGGGAATGTTTGACCCGTTCCCTGGTAGATGAGAGAATAAAAAAGAATATGATCTTGGTTATAGTTTATGGGTTACAGTCCCTTTATGGGATTTATGGGGATATTAAGAGATTAAAATCAGGGTGGTTCTGACTTTTTATACTCATACTGATATTAAACTAAGTGTGACTTTTAATGATGTCTTACCGGTGTAATGCCTTCTAGTTAAGCCAAGAGATGTTTTGACCCTTGGTTCCTGCATTTATAAGCCACTAAAATGTCTGAGGAAGTCGCAAAATGTCTATCAGGGGATGAGTGAGAGCATTTAAAATCTATATATAACTGATATATTTGTTATTAACTAATTGTCATACTAATGTCATTCATCTGTAATAATAAATTATATTGTGACATTTCTGATAGAAGCTTGTATTGTTTCCAGTTAATTGAGCTATAACTTCAGAAGTAAAGGTGGAGGCTGGATGAATATTGTGGATATTTTCCATATTTTTCCATGTACATAAGATACTTGCATCGATACTGTTATGCTGCATACTGTGAGTTTATGATAAGGAACGGTGTTAATAAATGTATGACCCTGTTTTTGCAGACTGGTTTACAATCCCACAGTGGTTCAACTGTCTGTGTGTCCAATGTGTAAAGTGTCTCGTTTTACAGTTTTATATTCTTTACTGACGTTCAACGTATTTGCACCCTCAAACCATGAAAATTGGCACGTCTGTCACAGTCAACTGCCAGGGGAGCACGTGTAGAAACGGAAGACACACAGGTAGGACTCCTGTTCGAGAGGAATAAAACCAGTGCTTTGCAAAATGGCCAAGACAATGTGAATCAGTTAATGATCAAAATAATAAACGTTAAGCTTTATTTTAGTTTCTATTTCATAACATCAAAGTGGCAGCTACTGTAACTGTCACATCAGGATTTTACATGTAAATCATATATTTTCCAATGTTACACAGCTGGAACTACACAACTAGCAGCTAATCCTTGATCAGTTACAAGATTATTGTGCTCCTGCATGTTAATTAATAAATAATATGATGTAATGAGGCTGCAGAACACTGTGACACAGGTCACTCTGCATTACAAGTCCTTTTTCCTTTGAGACCTTTAGTAAATTTGATATTAATAAATTGCCTACTACATCTAAACAAACTACTACTACAAACTACATCTAAATTAGACCCTAACCCTTATAGAAACCTACACAGTACCACCTAAATGCTGCTGTAACAGAGGTATAATATGATCCTTTAGTGACCTACAGGTTTGATTTCTACCATATTTTCTCTAAACATGGATTTATTTCCTCTGCTCATCGCTGTCCGCCTGGAGCTCATCAGTGACCATCCTGTCCAGGGATGGAGCATCATCCAGCATCACACGCCGCTGTACCTGCTCTCCTCCAACATGGACCAGTGTTTGGCTGTGACGTCAGCCGTTACCGCCCTGCCTGCAGTATCTGTGCCTACAGAAGAGGATGGAGACGGGAGGAGCGGCCTCGTCATGAATCCCGGCCGCAGGGCGAATTGAGGGCGCACGAAGACTGAGGCAACTCTCCGGAAACTTTCGGATGGGGACGACGACACGGCACCTTTCACATCTGGCGCACGAAGAGATGCTCGGCGGCCGCGAAACGACGGGGAGCGGCGGGCTGTGCCGCTCCGGTCGGAGGCTTCCTCAGCTGGACGGAGCTCCTGCGAGCGCGCGTACTGTGGAGGCGATTTAGCGAAGGGCTGGGTGCACCTCACCAAGCCAGGCAGCTTTCCAACATCACCGCGGATCTAAGGGCCAGAGGTGAAGGAATACCTTTGAAAGGGTGGAGCTGCGGCTTCTTTAATAAATGATGAGGAATCCCGCTCGTTACTCTGAGCCGGACTGTGAGAGGTGGATTTGATGCAGACATTGTGTCCGCTCATAGTCAATCACGGCGCCTTGTTGTTGTTGTTTTTTTTTTTTTTTAATGTGCTGAACAAAGACACAGCTGATGACCGACTGCTAGAGATGATGGCTGCTGGCTGGTGCGGGACTACCCTGCCAGCCATTCACGTTAAGCGCCCTGACAGCGGCTCTCCACGGAGGCTGTTTATGCAATCCGACGCAGTGTTGCAAGTGGGCTGATCTGAGGCCACCCCACTGTCTCCATATGATATGATCCCCAGAACTGCCAGGCCTTTTGTGTTTCTGTGAAATATGCTCGGGCACCATAAAGTGCATGAGATGCCGCTGCACGGGGGTGAGGCGACGCTCTGATCGGGGGGGGGGGGGGCCCTCTCTGGAATTAAGGCGTAAAAACGCGCAGGAAGCCAACAAAAAGTGACCATGTCGAAAGTTGTCAGCAACAAGGAGAAGAAATCCTTCAGCAAAAAGCTCTTCAGGAGGAGCTCGGTCCGGTCCGTGGGGAGTTTTATGAACAGAGTTCTCCGGACTCTGTCCACTCTGTCTCATTTCGGCACCGACGAACAGGCCGCAGAGGACGAGAAGGACGACGCAACTTTGATCCCGAGCACAACCGGAGGCTCAGTCCAGTCCGACGACAGCGACTGCGGGGGGTTTCCCTTCGGAGACAAGGTGCCGGGTGTCACCGGTCTCAAGAACCACGGGAACACCTGCTTCATGAACGCTATCTTACAGTGCCTGAGCAACACGGAGCTGTTCGCAGAGTACCTGGCGCTGGAGCAGTTCAAGGTGGGAGAGACGACGAGCAGCAGCAACGAAAAGGCCAAATCCAACGGGGTGCTGGTGCAGAAGAAGGGGCTTCAGCAGCAGGAGGCAGGAGAGGTGACAGAGCAGCTGTCCGGGCTGGTGCGGGCTCTGTGGACCTTTGAGTACACCCCTCAGCACAGCAGAGACTTCAAGGTATTTATTCCACCTTACCAGGCCCCCTTGAATACATCTCTCATGAATTTGTTGGCTCCTCCTTTTAATCAACACAGAATATTGGAGCAGATTGAATTATGAATGTAAACTCACCAAAGGTCAACACTGGGACTATAAGAAGACCAGAATCACTCTGACCTCTCATGTTACCATCAGTCACAACAGCAGGAGACAACACTAATGTAGGCTCACCCACTTATTTTGCATACTTCTCCTTAATTTAACTAATATAAAGGTTTTGTCTTGTGTTCTTTAAATGCTCACATCAAACACTAGATCCGTCAGAAACGGTGAGAGAGTGTGACTTAGTGTAATATCAGAGAGTCTGGATGATGCACACACACCAGCCTTGAATCACCGGTTTGCCTGACAACAAGCCTCACGAGCATTACCACTCATTCTGTACTTCAGCAGGGTTTCGTCCCTCACAAGTCACGGTCGCTGTGTTATGACACCTGATGTAATATTGGGGTTCACATACGTCCTCTAGGATGATACATGCGAATGAAACTCGAAATACTTTTTGAATCAGTCAGCTGAGTGTTGAGTCTTTGAGCTGATCTGCGTCTTATTTCCTGTCCCACACTCATCAGCCGTCGTTCCGAGCTGCCTTTTCATCATTTCACCTCTTAAGCCTACGTCTCAGCACTGAAATGTTTCTGTCACACAGCTTTGTTCTTTTCTCATTTTGTAGGCGGGTCCTCTTTTCTGTCTGATAACCTATTTTCTTCTTCCAAAAAGTTCAAAAAGCATTATGAAGAGGAACTAAATAGAACGCATTGCTTATTCCTGACAGTGTTACTATTTCTGGCCTTTTTTTTTCCTACCTTGGTTGCCAGCCAGTGTACAAACTGTCTGATTGGATATAGATTATTCTGTTCAGTGTGAGAGGCCTTGAATATGTTTACCTCAGCAGAGAAATAAAGTGCAAGCTAGAGCTATCAGTCACTGTTAGAACGAATAATAAACCAGGGATCCTGTCAGTATATCTGACAACGGTGGTGATTCATCAGTTTAGTCGTTTTTTTTGGCTACTTTTGTTATTTTGTACCCCTAGTAACAGAAATCACACTGACTTTGGCTTCTAATATCTCAAATAGTATCATACTTGTGTGGCTCAAAAGTTTTACACTGTCTCCTCAGTGGGTTTGGCAAAATGTGAATTGTATTCTCCAGTTTATGCTTCTCAGCCTTTATTTTTGCTAATCGCTCTGAGCATGCTTTTTTCATTAGTGTACATTACAGCTCAGCATGCACACAGGGCTGTTGTGATGTGTGATGTGTGATGTGTGATGTGTGCCTCCTGCCTCCGACCACAATCTGAGCTTAAACCAAAAGCACTTAAAGATCATTAGGAACACTTCTGTAATAATAGCACGGCGGACTTCTCCTTTGTGAACACTTTTCCTCTCCAAAGCGTTTGGTTTGAGGATTATGTTGTTGTACATCATGCAGAATGACTAAGAGCACGATCTACACAGACTCTCACAGATGATCATTCACCATTTGTGTCTGCTCAAATTCACGACGTGATTGATGGTAAAACAAATGCAACAAATGATGGTGGTCTGCACAAGGTAACTGAAATTGATTGTTGATAACTTTTTAATAGTTTATGTTGGTTGTTTGTATAAGTGGGAAAAGATAATCAAATGTCTCCGTCCTAATGTCTCGAAAGATCTGTGGTAGAGAAATGCCATTTGTCATTGGTCACATGGTTAAATTGTGGTAATGGTATACCCTCCTTTATGTAAATGTATGGCATTTAACACATCCCCACATCTGTGAACGACTGGAAACTTATTAAAATCTATTACATAAAAACACTGAGAAACATGCAGCTTTAAATAGCACAGGAGTAAATATGTAATAATTATTTTGTCAAAACAATAGAAAATATGAAAGGTTTCTTTACGGGAGTCTACTAAGGCAAGCTTGAGGTCTGCTTTCATCAGCAGACCTTTAAAGACCACCTTTATGGTGAAGCCTCAGAAGGATGACTAGCCCCTTGTTTGGACCACTCTGTGTAGAAAAATTGCTGAGGCTGCCTCATTAGTGCCTTGAAAATGTCCCATGGGACAGACTGGGAGGGCACACGGCGCTCAGTCCCCTCATATCTTTGACCTTGTGTGACATCTGATAGCCAGTGCGTAGAGGTGACTTTCTATTTGCCAGCTTGGGCGGCTGTGTAGAGTACACACTGTTGTCGTCTCCAGTAGCTAATTGTCACTGAGGTTAGACGCTCGATTTTCAGCCCTCGTCTTGGTTTTAAAATGCGTCTCACCATCACAGGCCCCTGTGCTGACCTTTAGGATCAATCTGGTCCAACATGTTGAATATTTTATGATCGGCCAGAGTCTAGAAAACATGTGGGACCCGTGTCTGTTTAGTGATCCGCTAAGAAACGATTTGCTTATTCTCTTCCTGCCTGTTGTAGAACGTGGTGTCGAAGAGCGCCCTTCAGTTCAGGGGTAACTCCCAGCACGATGCCCAGGAATTCCTCCTCTGGTTGCTGGATCGAGTTCATGAAGACCTGAACCATATTGCCCACCCTGAGACCAGACCCCCGAGGAAGGTAAACAACAGCTTAACAAGGAGTCACATGTGATACGTAGTATTGAGGCTGAGTGTTACTATAATATATTACAATACTGGTGAAAACGGCTGTTATTAAACACACATACGTTTTATTGTTTGACCAAATGATTGTTCAGTGTCTGTCTTGTTTTCCAGCCTCCAGTAGAAGAAGAAAATGCCCCTGAAGGATCACCACTACCAGCACCTGGCTCTTTTGTACAGGAGCTGTTTCAGGCACAATACAGGTGAAGATTTCAACAAACAAAACGTGCCATAATATTTACATTGTGCTTATAGCCAGCACCTGGTTAGCTTAGCCTAGAATAAAGACTAGAACAACTAACCCTGCTTTGTCCATGAGTAACAAAATCTCTTGTCTGTGTTGCGTCTGCTACTTGATGTCTGGGAAGCATCAGTGTAATCTCTAATTTGACTTTTCTATTTTTTGACAGGTACTGTACAACGTCAACAACAATAACAATAACAGTTAATTCCCATCATGTCTCTGTGTAGGTCCTCCCTGACTTGCCCTCACTGCCAGAAACAGAGCAACACCTTTGATCCTTTCCTCTGCATCTCACTGCCAATCCCAGTACCTCACACACGGTAAGGTGACTCTGCGTCTAGTTTATAAGTAAGACAATATCTACTAGAAAAGAAAAAAAAAACATCCCTGTGTCTAAAAATGCAACGAGACAAGATACAGTCTGAACCCAGAATTAAAAAGTGTCAAACTCAATCCAGACAAACACCATAAAAGAGCTGACGCTGACAGGAGAAAGCTAAAATTAGGAGATGCCATCTATCTTTGAAACATCAGTCCAGCCGTGGTTATGAAACAGCCAATTAATTTCATCTTTCTGCGTTGCAGGCCGCTGTATGTGACAGTGGTGTACCAAGGAAAGTGCTCTCACTGTATGAGAGTCGGGGTGGCGGTGCCTCTTTCTGGCACCGTGTCCAGGCTGAGACAAGCTGTGGCCCAAGAGACCAAAATCCCGGCCCAACAGGTGCTGCATCAATTGAAACTCATGTGCACATATGCGAATTATGTATCAAATAGAAAAAGACCGAGCGATCAAATAATGCTGTCCTCTCTTTTAGATCGTCCTCACTGAAATGTACTACGACGGCTTCCATCGGTCCTTCTGTGACGACGACGACGACCTTGAGATCATTCAGGAGAGCGACTCCATCTTTGCCTTCGAGACACCTGAACTATTCAGACCAGAGCAGATCCGCTCCAAGCGAGGCGGTACAACATCCTGTTTATTCCCCAGAAATTAGTTTAGCTCTTTGTCCTGTTGCGGCAGCGTAGGAGTCGAGATTAGATTAGAAATGGACTCATATCAGGGAGAAGCTTTATTCTGGAAGCAGCTACACACACACACACACACACACACTTTCAGGTATGGTTTGAACTTTTTATAACTTGTACGTTTCATTTCAGGGAGCCCACATGCAAACCTCAACCAGAACAACTTGAAGTATGGCACAGATAATAACAGGATATCAACACAAATACAAGAGCCCACAACTCCACCTCAGAGTCCGAACAAGAACAGTGGGCAGGCTGAGAAGATCGTGCTTCTGGTGTGTAACAGGGCCTGTGCTGGACAGCAAGGACGCAGGTACATTCATGAACAACAAAGTGCAAGACCACCAACCATTATCCTAGAATTATTCAAAACCCTGCTGTTTGCTTTTCTTTTCTTTTTTTTATATTTGCAGGTTTGGCAATCCGTTTATATTGTATTTGGAGCGTACCGTGACATGGGACATACTTCAGAAAGAGATCTTGGAGAAGATGCGACATCTTTTGCGCCCTGGAGTCTTTGTGCAGGTACATGGATGAAGTTTCATCTTGACTTTAATAATCTTTGTTGGAAAACAAGAAGAATGAGCTATGGCGTGGTTTAAGGTGATGGTGAAAATGATGATGTCCTATGCTTGATGGGCTCCAGGTGGGACCTTTCACTTTGCGCGTGGTAGGAGTGGTTGGAATCACGTATCTTTTGCCTCAGGAGGAGCAGCCGCTCTGCCATCCCTCAGTGGAGAGGTAATATCACCTGTCAACACCAGGGGGGAGTGTTACCTCACTTGAATAGTTATTACATAAACCCCGCAGTGGGTTCAATCCACTTGAAGTTGATTGAAGAGCTGCAGTATGTAGGCCGACTCTTCAGTGGTATTGATGTTGAAATATCTCCCGAGATGTCTAATAGCTTGTCTGGTTTTTATAGATTTTCCTCTAAGAAGGTGCTTACCTCTGTGGTCATCGCATGGATGGTTTTAATTGAAATGAAGGGAATTAGAAAAATGATACTCACTACTGCCACACTGAAAAAAAACAAACAAACAAACTCAAAACAAAACCTTAACCTCATTCAAGATTATGTTTAACATGACACAGTGTTTGTGCTTGAACTCGAAATACCCACTTATTGAATGTCAGTGGGTTTTATGTTTTGAAAAACAATTAAAAATCATGTTGAATCCAATACCCAAGTTGAAAACACTAGGTCTTTATCATCTTTGGGCATTAAAAGTTATTTCTGGGACTGTGAATATATTTTTATGGCTAAATACTCATAGTTGCATCTAGTGGAGGTCTGGAATAGAAACATAGCACTCTACATATAATTCTGTTATAGTGGTATAATTATATATCCTAGTAACTCCTGATACCTATAAAATATCATGTGTATCTCTGTTGTAACAGAGCATACAAGTCATGCGGCCCTGGAGGACCACCACATGTCAAAATTGTGGTTGAATGGGACAAGGAGACGAAAGACTAGTAAGTGAAATTTGACAAATTCTAATCACACACTTCGTTAAGTTGAGGTCAGATATGTTGTGTCTTTGTTCAGAGCTGTGTATTTTTGCACAAATACATATACTATAATAAAGTCCTTTGATGTTTTGTGTGATCTCTCTATAACTTGTTCCATTTTATACCTGCAGTCTGTTCAAAAGGACTGAGGATGAATACATCCCAGATGCAGAAAGTGTGCGTCAGGTAAAGGAGCAGCACTTGCAGCCTCAGACCTGCTCACTTGCCCAGTGCTTTCAACTCTACACCAAAGAGGAACAGGTAGGCTGAAACAGTGGTGAGAATGTCACTGATACCGAGACCGCCAATAAAATGTGGATTCAAACAGGTTTAATCATGTTTCCTCCTTTGCTGTGTGCCAGCATTCGCTGACAGTTTCACCATGTGAAGTTTTGAAAGACTCTACTTTGAGTGTGGGTGGGGGCGTCAAGGGGTAGATCGAGTGGGAGGTGTTCTTGAATAAAATTTTCATCTACTTGATGTCTGACGTGATGCCAAGATGCCAGAGTCTTTATGTGTGGCCACTAGATGGCAGTACAGCGACGCTTTTCAATTTGAGAGTGTTGTAGCAATGATCAGAAATAGAGCCTGTTATAATGTTTTATTATCTGATATTAAACCAGAACGGTTTGAATTAATATGTTTTCCCACATAATTTCAGCTTGCTCCTGATGATGCATGGCGATGTCCGCACTGTAAGCAACTACAGCAGGGTAGCATCAAGCTGAGTCTCTGGACCCTGCCAGACATCCTCATACTTCACCTGAAGCGCTTTAGACAGGTACCAACGACGAGATGGAGAGATTATATGTTTTCTTATTCCGAGATTACTTTGCCGGAGCTGCTTTTAGAAGAATTCTGCTTTAAAATGGGTAAAAACATTAAATACCGTAAATGCATTGCATCTTCCAGGATGGTGATCGACGAATGAAGATGCAGAACATGGTGAAGTTCCCACTGACAGGCATGGACATGGCACCCCACATGGTGAAGAGAAGCCAGAGTAGCTGGAGTCTCCCGTCCCACTGGTCACCATGGAGACGGCCTTATGGGATGGGCCGTGATCCAGAGGACTACCTTTATGACCTGTATGCAGTGTGTAACCATCATGGGACAATGCAGGGTGGACATTACACAGGTAACAGAACATTATAAACTTGACAAAACAACTTGACTTTATTGTTTCTCATGTTGTAGGAATAGATTTCCTGAGGGGCTTTTTAACAAATTAAATATTTTACGTTATTATCTCTTGTAGCCTACTGCAAGAACTCCATTGACGGACAGTGGTATTGCTTTGATGACAGCGATGTTCATACCATAGCTGAAGACGAGGTCTGCAAACAGACTGCTTACATCTTGTTTTATCAGAGACGTGCCACAGTTCCTTCTTGGTCTGCTAACAGTTCTGTGGCAGGTAATTTATATGGATAACAGTGTGTATTCTCTCTTACATGATGACATATTTGAGGTTCCTGAATTGAGTATATTTCACACGTTCAGTTGCTCTTTGTTTGGACCTTCAGGATCCACCAGCTCTTCTTTGTGTGAGCACTGGATTAGTCGACTCATAGGTAGCCGACCGCCCAGCCAAGCCTCATCCGGTTCCTCCAGACGTACCTCGCTGGCCTCGCTCTCGGAGTCTGCAGAGTTTGCTGGTGAACGGAGCGAGGATGATGGTGAGAGACGATCATTCAACAGTAAATTTCTCAGATGATTTCATAAAAAGAATTATTTTCTCTTTTTAATGTTGTTGTGTATCTTCCTACAATGCAGGCTTATCGAGCCGGCCAGTAGTAAGAGGCATGCAAAGGCAAACGTTCTCCTCAAGGTCTTCCATTGCCAGTCCACTTGTGCTGAGTGAAAATGGCACTAAACCATCCTGGCCTCACTCTGCTAAGCTCCAACTCCGTTCCAACTCTCCTTCACGCTTCTCCCTGGAGTCCCACTCCTCTTCCCCGATACTGGAGAGGATAGGTGAGGTGGTTGATAACAAGCTGTCAACCTCCTGCTTCCCTGCTTCACCTAAACCAGACAAACTGTCAGGGGGCAAGTCGGCCCTCGCAGCTTTGGATAGTAATCCGGGCAGTAAGAGGCTCATAGAGCAGGTTCACTCAAAGGCTGTGGCACAGGTGGAACAGAGGAGCTCCATCCAGGCTGGGGATAACAATAATGTAGTCAGTGCTGCTGAACAGGTCAGTCCCCGACATGGGACAGCCACGAAGGAGCTGAAACAAAGAAATGGGCCCACAGATAGTGCTGGTGTCAAAAAGACCTCAACTAAGACCGGGTTAGAGAGTGAAAGGAGTCCCAAGAAGCGCCCTGCCACCTCCTCAACGTCATCCAGCTCTCTGTCTCCTGCATCTCCAGCCATTGACAAATCTCCCTCTCGAGCACAAACCAAGGCTGCAGCATCAAACCCCAAGGACAAAAGCGATGGACTTTCTAAAACTATCAAGGCTGGATCCTCAAGAACAGCAACCCCCTCCAAGAAAGAGCCATCCCAAACACCAGAGATATTACATCCAGACTCTGCCCAACAGAGGAAGAACGGTTCTCCAGGTTTACAAAACCCTCAGCCTCAGAGGAGGACATCACCTAGAGGGGGAGGCGAGAAAAGCTCAGCCTCAGGAAGGACTAGAGCAGCAGACAGGAGCACTAGCCGTGAATCCTCACGGACTAGTGTGGCATCAGAGAGGAAGGTTAACCATGGAGGTCCTCCATCTAGGTCATGTGCTTCTAGTAGAGTGGAGGGTAGACCAGGTCGAGCTGTAGAAAACAGGACAGCAGGTCGGAGCAGCAGCAGCAGCTCGTCCATGACAAGTCTTCGATCCTCAAGTGTGGGCGTGTCCTCTGCGAGCGCTGCCCCGCCAACAAGGGGACCTCAACGGAACAGTAAGACAGAGGACAAAGGCTTGTCCTTCTTCAAAACTGCTCTGAGGCCCAAAGAGACACGAAAGTCAGCTGATGGTGGGAAAGCAGGGACGGGAGAAGCTAAGGGAAGTCCAGAGGATGTCGGTGTGGATGCAGCTAAGGAAGGAATCCCACATGGAGTGAGCAAGAAAGCCCAGAATCTGGCTTCAGAGGCCCAGACTAATGTGACTACAGCCAAAGACAAGGAACCCTCTAAGGCATCCACCGCAGCTAAACATTCACTGCTGCCCTCCACAAAGTCCAAGCTGTCTGGAGGAGAAACAGCCGCCCATTCCTCTGCCAACACGAAGGACCCTTCGAAGAAAGAGCCTGCTAAAAAGACAGTGCAGTCCAGGAAGATCCCGCTCAGTTCTATACAAACTAGCCAGAAGTCCAAGTGACATTTTTTTTTTGGAGACCCGATCACAATCTTACTAGTGCAGCTCTGAGGTGTTTTAACCATCAAACTAGACGTGTGTCTGAGAAACATCTTTAAAGCACCTGTAGCTTTTCAATGCCAGCTGCCATACCTGGAAACGTACTGTCCACATTGTTAAATAGTTATTTAGGAATGGATTTTAACAAAGCACTTTGTATGGATTGCATTGATTTTAAGGATTATTCTACTGTATTGTAAATAAGCATGGGCTACACATGTATTGAAACAATTGCCTTGTTCTGTCTGTAGCATAGTCGAGAGAAGTCCATCTCAGTAGGAGGTGAAAATAAATGTGACTTTGCACAAGATGGGAAGCAGATATAATGGTGTAAAGAAACTTTTGTGATATATCAAACATGGACTACTCAGTCACCAAAGGAAGTTTACTGGCAATTTATAAGATGCTGACGCAGTGCTACACTGAATTATTTCCAAAACTCTTTATGTACAGCTCTCCTTCAATACTGGGAGCAATATGTCAACACAACAAACATCAGTGCCTCAGATAATCATAGTGAAGTATTTAATCTAAATTGTATAAGTGCAGGTGTTGGTAAATTTATAATTCAATTTTAATATTTGTTAAGCACTGAAAATGTCATTTCAAGTGAAACACAATTACGCCTATTTAACCTGAACTGCTGTTCATGATTTTGATGTAGTAATAGTGCAACAGCCTTTAAGAAGAATTTTTTGTACAGCCAAAAACAGACGGTCGTCGAGAGGCGGAGGAGGAGTGCATTTTGAATGAAGCATGTGTCGTTGGTGTTAAATGTCTGGAGCCCCTGGTTTGTGACGGTTAAATGTTTGTGTTTTATTAACCAGTAATAACCTGTTACCCCCCCCCCCCCCCCCAGACAACCTCTCACCTGTCACCTCCGCTGCCCTCCAGCTGCTGATGCCAGCACTTAACCGCGGTGCCCATGTTCCTCGTGGGGATGAGCCTCTTCAGACTGCCAGACATCTCCAAACATTCCTCTCAGACGAACACAGGGTTAAATGTAAAAAGCCACCACACACACACACACAAACACGCACACGCAGGAAACACAGTCAGATCCAGTGGGATGCCTTCGTCGAGCACCACACACGTACATAGAGCATTATGCTGTGTTTGAGTGAGCCCACGCTCTGTCTTCACGTGTGACATCACAGCTTGTGCACATCTTTAGCTTGCATTACAGAGTAGATACACGCTGAATGCACTGACATAGGCCGAGAAAAGAGACACTGCTCATGAAGTATGTGACAGTTGTTGCATGATAAATTGCTTATGCATGCACTAAACTATGCAAGCAGATCCTTGCTAATGCCCACACTGAGTATGTAGAAGTGGTACTCTTGGATGTGTATATATTTCTAACTGTATATTTTTCCAAATGCCAGCATCAGAGAGCATGTTAAGGCATCTTTTATTGAAGCTTTGTTTGCACATTTCTTCAAAGTAATATACATTTTGTCTGAATGATAAGTATTGCTCATTCATCCTCTCAAAGTAAATCAACTCACTTGCAAAGTAATACTTTCTGTATTGTTTTCATTTGTCTCATGTGTTTCCTCACAATCTTTAACAGAACACAAGCTTCTTTTTTTTTTATTATTTGGCTTTGCAAACAAAACATTGCGGCAGTTTGGGGTGTAAAATTCATTGATTAATATAGTTTGAGATTTACACCTACAGATGTTTTACAAGTAATTCTTTGAGAGCTGAGAAATGACAGTAAAGTGTGAAAGACTGAGCTGGAAGGCATCATAAACTAATCTAACAGGAGTCCCATTAAATATAAATGCATTAATGACAGTCATAACATTTACAGCGAGTATAGATTTACTGAATGTCTAAGCCTCACATTCAAGCAATGTGCATCACAAGCCCAAGCAGCTGGACCACAAACTTTATATTTTATATAGCCTTCAGGCACATGGTGCAGAATAAATCTAAACATTATCTTCAGTGCCTGGTGGCTACAGTGTGTCGAAACTGTGGTATTACAGCCAATACATGCAGTATATATAACTGACTTATGTATGTCACGTCCACTAAGTGAAACATTGCAGTGTTGCTATGAGAAAGATGTATAAATATAATGAAATGCTATGAGGAATGGTTTATTTTCACAATTGCATGAGAACAATTAAACCTCTTTATTTTTCCATTTATATTCTGTGATACAATGGAATTACGGACATGTACTGTGTTTATCTTTTTTTTTTTTTTTTTTAAGTAGCAGGGTGTGTTGGCATTGATTTGGCAATGCAAGAACAAAATAAAATCATGTTAATAAAGAACATTTTACGCAGCTCTGGTTGCCATTTGTTTAACATTCACCGCTTTTGTGCAGCTACTGGACTTTTCGGTCCACATTTCCGACTCTCTCCACTTGGTGCCGCACAGTGTTTGCCTGAAAATCTCAGTAGGCACCGAAGTATTGAGTTTGAAATGAGTGTGAATGAATTTGTCCCTGGGAAAATGCCCTTCAGCTTGAACTTGTGAGATTATTAAGATATATAGTAGCGTCAGATCTAATGCTGTCAGTGACGGAGATGATGTGTTATTACACTACAGCGCCATCATTTATTTAGAGGTGATTCAATTGTGGTTTTATTAGTTTGGCCCAAGGCTGGGCATACGAAGAGTTAATGCTGCCTCTTTGTCTTTCTCTTCTTGTAATTTCGTATAACAGTCATCAGTTTTGGGAATTACATTTTCACCCTCTCACTTCTCACCACTTGTGCAGTGTGAGTGGTGATGAAATTTTAAAAATTGCCTGTGGTGTGATGGGGCTGCAACACGCTTCTCCTGACATGCAGCAGGAGGCCTATGCGCTGTTTATCGGAACAAAATTGGAGATTTGTCCCGTGTTCTGAAGAAAAATACGACGTGGGGATCAGAATATGCACGTATGAATGTAACTATAAAATTCACTGGCTGCCACACAGCACAAGATTATTCTGTGGAGGAGCCAGGATCCTCTAGTGTTGAAATCAATAATCACTTGCCAATTGTCTCAGTTCCAAGAGAACATCATTAGCAAGACCTCAGTGGAAAATTCAGCAACTTTTATCTGGATTTAAAACACAAACCATGACATTACCCTTTTTGACTGGATCATAATGCCTCTAAAATGGTGATTTAGTTTACACAATTTGCTTTTGCTGCATTAATGTGCTTGATGCATTGTAGAAAAGCAATCTAATCGTATTGATCAACCCAATCTTGGTATCTCCTGGGGCTAAATTCAATCCTTAATACCGCTAAGTCTCCATTTGGAGGCACTCTGTCCCTCGATAGAAGGAGACAATGAGGATCTTTGGATGGATTGATGCATTCACTATAATGTGGCAAAGGTGATGTAGGACACAATATCATAAAGCAACGTATAATCCAATACAGCAGCCCAGCGATAGTGTGAAGTTGTTGCTTTTGTTCTATTCTCAAGCGCTGTGTTTGTGTTTGCATTTTAGCTTGACTTTACTTTACATAGAACAAATCTCACGTGATACTACAATACAATGCAACACAGGAAAAAGGCCAAGAAGTTAAATTACTACCACCATGTATCATAAGTGATAATGCAATGTTCATATTAACATTTTTTTTTCCACACTGACAGAGTCTGTAACATTTGATAGCAGGATTAAACATTTCATACGTGTTACTCTTCCACACAGACACAGTAGAAAACACACTAGAAAGACGTGAGACAAGTAGACAACTTTCAAAAGCAAATGGTAGCGGCTCCGTCGAGTGGCATTATATGTTGGTATTTATAGATCAGAGTATTTTGAAGTTCTTCCCGCAGCAGAAACGAGTAATGTGTAATTTATTCATCTTTATTGTTTCTCGGAACAAACACAAAAGAATCAGTGTTATGCGCTGTGAAGTCTTTTATTCAAGATGTTTTAAAATGAGACATTTACAATCCTTCATAGATAAATTCTTTTTGAAATAGACCCATAGATCTACTCTTTCTTGGGTGGTGCAGTCACAAGCTATGGTGACTAATGATGCTAACATTACAGCTTGTGGACTTGCAACCTTTTCTCTTCTTGCACACAGTCAAGCTACATTTTGGCTCATTGCCCACTTATAGCTACAAACTGTTCAGCGAAAAATGACATGGGTAGTTTTCAGTTACTAATAAATACCATGCTCACTGGGGAGCGAGATGTATTTGCAGTGGAACCAGTGATGTTGCAAGATAATGTGACAGCCTTATCCTGTGAAAATGATTGTGAACATGTAATAATCTGGGAATAGCCTATTCCATTAAAGACAACTTGATATAAAATAAATCTCCAATAACATTTTAAGGTATCAGATATAATATCTTATATATCCATCTACAAATTAATGTCTTTCCACCAGAGAACTTGCAAAAAAACAGAAAAACAAGAGCCCTATTAGAAGTACAGTCACATTTAGAGACATTCATGATGTGTTAATATTAAATATCCTATTTTATCTCGTTATTTGAACTCAAAACACTTGTTTGATACATTATTATATTAACATGTAGATTTTGGCATCACACTAAAACAGCTACCAACACATGACTACAAGCATTCTCAGTGTGACTTCTTCTTCCTGCTGAATGAAAAACAAATTCAATTATTCACGTGCTGCAGGAGAGAGCATGTCAATTATTTCTCTCCTCTTGAGTCCAGTGATGCAGTACTTTAGTTCCCTTTTAATTGGAGATCAAAAATCTAGCGAGCCTTGAGTGCAGTCGGAGCTGCTTTTTAGGCTATGCAATATATATGACGTGTCATGTGGGACAACCACGGTTGAATTACGTAACACCAGGCGCTGAGTGGTGCCTTGAAAACAACTTTAGTGCCCAAGGAGACTGTGCTGTTGTTTGTGGTCAGGATGAATTAGTCCTCGTAGTAGCTTTCAGGAGTCATTTGTGATCAAAAAAGCCTCTTAATGCATTAGAATCAACAAACGGGATGTAATCTTAATCATTCCCCTGTCAAGCAACTCACAGGTTTATTTGTAAGATGATTTTAATTTGGCCTAATTTTCCTTAAACTCGTGTGATCAGGCAACCAAGTTCGCTTTCTGCTTAAGATGGCAGCTGATATATACCCTACTTACTAAAACCTTAACCTGTTAAATGTCTGAGACCCAGCAGCAGTATTCCTCCCACACACACAGCACATTCATTTGTCCTGTAACGCACAGTAGTGGGTAGCTGGAATCCCAAGACCTTGCCAAAACAGAGGACTCATCAGGATGCTAGAGAGCAAGGTGTGAAGTGTCAAAGTTGGACATACAGCCAGCGCATGTCTGCCACGCTTCCTCTGACACTCATCCTACACCATTGGCTGTGTGAGGAATGATTGACTGAGAGGTTGATTATGCTGCTTCCAGCCAGGTGGTTGGCAGGCAGAGAGGCGCATATCACCAGATTGCTGCATCAGCCAAAGTGTGAGGCCACAGTTTCAGGCATCAGTGTGTCTGGACGAACATCACAGGAATAATAAAAAGATGCAGGGATGTCAATCATCAACCAAAATGTGTCTGTTTAGTTGTTGATCTCTTTTTTTCCTCTGCTGTTTTGTTGGCAGCGCTCCCTCCATCTTGTATCTTGTATCATTTGAGGCGTTTGCCGTCTGAGCAATGCCGAGATGGGAGGCAGATCAGGATGCTTAGGTAAAAAAAAAAAAAAAAAACGCGAGGTTCTTGGGTTCTTGTGGGAGAGAGGGAACTCTTTGATGTTGTGGAGTTTCATGGAGGCAAATAACACACTTTGATATTTCAGAAGCCATCTCTGTTAAAAAAAAAAAAACATGTGGGCACAAACAGACTGCACAAACACACACATCTGCACACACACGCTGTCAAAGATTAGATTTGAATTACCGCCCATCTGAAAGATTTGCAGTTATTTTGGCCGCACGTATTTGTCTTACACACACAGCAGTTCCTGAAAGTTCCCATTTTTTTTCCGGAGAAGCGGTGAGTGAATGTCTGTCGTGTTTGATTTTGTGAGGAAGATAAATTAGTGTTTGGATGAACATAAAAGGTAATGTATTCATAAAAGCTGTGATGAGTGCAGCTGTCTCCAGCATCTGACATCCAATCTGAGACAGGCCGCCTGAGGGAAGTTGGACCATCCTCCCCTGTGAGAGTGTGTATGTGTGTGTGTTTGTGCACAAACGCGTTGATGTTTATGGACACAACAAAGAATTTATTGTCTTACAGAGTACAATTACATTTTCGTGAGGGAAAGCACTGCAGAAAGTACTAATGATGATCTTTTACTGCCTTTATTAGAGTTTAAACTGATATTGACTCACAGGCCAGTGAAGCTCAATATTATTATAAATTGTCATCAGAGTTGATTATGATTAAATATTAATAATATAAGGAGATTAATAATAAACCTTTCAATATGAGCTGCTCCTAGTATTTATTTAACTTCACATGCAGAAATAATTAAACTTGAGATGAGAAAATATCAATTGAAACACTGTTTTAATGTGAAATATTCTATTAATAATGCTGGTAATGATCAAATACACGTCATTATTTACAGACCCGAGCTCGTTTCATTAGTCAAAACTGTTTAAAACTTCAGCAAGGTCTTAACTAATTTGGGTAGCACTTCAAACATATCTCCCTTTCAAATCTAATTGCCTTCTCTCACACTTTCCTGTGTGTCAACTGGTCTTACCCTTATTTTGTATTTGGAATACGTGTCAAGGCGTTTGCACAACACACCAAGACTGGCGTGTAATTTAAAATAGCTTCACACATCGGAGCAGGCTTATACAGGATCATCTTTGCTTCTTAAATCCCATAATCACAGCCCCGAGAACGTCATCCAGGTTCAGTTTGTCTCTCCTTTTAGACTGCTCGCATATGTTGAAAATAAAAAAATGTTATGCAGCATAGAAACGGCTGCCCTATGATATATTATCCCGTTAGCTTGGAAAAGTCATTACCTGACTAACTACCTAACTTGCCTCACTGTTGCTCCAGCTTTGCAAGGCTCCCTGCTCTGAGAAGTAAAAACCACATCACAGTCCTAATGTCCAGGGGTTGCTGATACATCAGATTTGTTTTGGTTTGTTGCGGATGCGAGGTTCATCTGGAGGCAGCCTTGGGATGAGGCTTGTTATTCTCCTTGGTGAGACATGAGGCACGCACTCTAATTAGAACACATCTCCCGGTGAGAGAGATGCTGAGGTCTGACTACTCCTCCAATCTAATCAGCTTTCTACCTCACTTTAGCCGCTCCACAGAAAACAGGCTCTCGCTCGCCTGACAAACGGATTCAACAACAAGGAGATGGCACTGAACAACTGTTTCTCATTTGGAGGACTTTGCAGAATTTTCAGAGATGTGAATCTTGAAAGGGCAGGTGCGCAATGAAAAGCTCACATCTTTGCCATCTTCCCTTTCGCTCTCTGCTGGAGACAAGTTAAAAAGGAGCGACCAGTCGGCTGTTGGTTTGTAAAATCGGTGCAAAGATCGGAGTGTTTTGGTGCTTTTAGGCTGGCCGTAAGTTAGAAAAACTATTTTCACATGACGTAACGCTCCTCTCCTTCCTTGGTTTCTATTACAATAAAGCACAGCACATAAATACACTTATTAAGTGTCATCCGTACAGACTGCAGTTCTAACATTGGTCTGCCAGCAGTCGTAGAACATGTATCATTACATACTTGAGACTGTGCCACTGTTGCTGCCACTTCATTTTAATTTGGCTCCTATGCCACTGGTGATTTTGACCACTGGGACATCCTGTCGGCTGTAGAAGTTAAACTATTCTGAAGCATTAGGACTGAACAGGCTACACTGCTGAATCTCTGCCTCTGCAGTGTCAGCTGCTGTCTCACTCGGATACCAGGGAACCCAATTCTATCTCATGTGAACATCCCGAGCACAGCAAATGAGGAGGGCTGTGCGAATGTGTGCTATTTTAATTCTGTAAAGCTTAAATGGAGCATGCACGGAAAATGCGTTTTCTCGTGCGCTCGCAGTATCAATTGTTATAGTGGTGGTAAAAATTATATGTAGAAATGACATTTCAGAGGAGAATTCCCTTTTAAATAATCACTTGGCAGTTTGATGCTCATTAAAAATCTGAGGAGCAACACAAAGACATTTAAACACGTCACGTCTGTCATCAGCCAATGGGCTTGATTTGATTGTTTTAGTTATTGTTATTATTTTCTTTTCATTTCCACCCCTCCAGTACAAAGAAATACAATATTGCTGCTTTAAGCGTTAGATCTAATCGTTAGCACTAGATCCAACATTTTCAAAAAATTACTATTAAGAAGGCTCTAAGCCTCTTTCCAAAACTCTGTGTGGCGTGTGAAAGATAAAAAGAACAATACGTATCTGCTCCTGTCCTTGAAGTCTTATCATTAGTCTCAGCAATAACTAGTGCTTATCAACAGTGCACTAACGTATTAACTGATCCCTTCAGGTTTTTCAGGTATTTTGAGAGAGAATAATTACCAGGGAGCTCCACTGAGAGGGAAGGATGTGAATTGTTCTATTCAGGAACCTATTTTGATTAAAAATGTAATCCAAATACTCAACACTTTAATTACAACCTCATACAGACATTTGTTTTAAGTGGTTCATTTAGTTATCGACTTTCAAAACAGGAAAAAAAAAAAAAATTAACACAGCATTTAACAAATACTCATTAAGCTTAACAAGCACCTCATTAGCTCCAGTGCAAATAGGTCACGTCATAGTGCTCCGAAATGCAAAGGATTTTATGATTTGCATGGGCTACTTCCTGAGGGAATTCACATTTGAAAAGAAAGTCAAGTGTGTGTGAGCGCACTCGCCTCTGTGTGTGTGTGTGTGAAAGAAAGATTTGACCCGCAAGCAATCTCTGGAGAGCCGTTGACTAGCAGAGCCTAATCAGACTCTGGCTGATGCTTGTTCTAGGGGATTGCTCCTCTCCAGCCCTCAGGCCTAATTAGGACCCATGTGTACCATACAGAGAGTTGCTGCTCACAGCGACGGCTGGATAGACGCTCACCTGTGCGCGCGCTCAATAAGGCACAGAAGTGAGCCGCTGGCGAGCATGATGACAAGAAGGGCCACACTGCCTACGCCCCCACCTGGAGGTCGCATTGGTTTAATGAATGCTAGGACAGGGAGAAAGAGAAGCTGTGAGGCGAGAGAGAGAGAGAGAGAGAGAGAGAGAGAGAGAGAGAGAGAAAAGGCGGACGTCTGGATTGAGAGAGGGTCACACAGAGTGGAGCGTCTTTTATGATTTTTCTCCTAACAATGCCCTGTGACCATTTGCAGGGGAACGAGGAGAAAGACAGGCTGAACGCACAGCCGAATAAAAATAAGAGCAGTTTATAGGCTTCCTGAGCTCAACTTGCTGTGTTTCTATGTCAAACACCAAGAAATCTTCAAAGGATACTCTGTTACATGCAAATTTCAAAAGGGCTTCAGATGAAGTGGTATTCAAACAGATAAAAGTACTAGACTTCTGAGGTATGTAGATAGAGAGGAGTAGTGTGTCCTACATTTCACTGGAAGCCAAGTCATTATTAATAAGAATTATTAGTTTAAAAAAACACATTCTCGCAGCTGAATGTTCAAACATCTATTGTGATATTGAAAGGCACACATTAAAATGCTGAGTAAGTCCCTGCTATTCTATTTGTGAGACCTTCAGTGAACCTCTGCAGTCTATATGCCCAGTCTGTGTGTCTGTTTACTCTTGTGTAGGATCTAAATTTATTGATATTGATTCAGTTCTTACTTGCTGCTGTGTGTGAGAAACACCATCTTTTTATTTTTTTTTGGAGGCGAATATTGCTGATTGTATAAGAAGAAAGTACTGGGAACACGGGGGACAATACATTTATGAATTGCATTACTGTAAACACATTTAATTACTAACAAAATACAGTATTGAATAGTTGTAGAGTACAGACAGCTCACACACTCTGTAACTACACCATAAATACTGAGAAAGTACATACATTGTGGTCCTTAAATGTTTCTGAACTAATGTCATGATGAGACAAAAGACACATAACTATTTTATAGCTTTAGCCTTAAAGGCTATTCTGATCTTATTCTAATATAGATTTTATATTTGTACATTGTAAATAGTATTAGGTACCCCTATTTTAATTACATAATATTAATAATATAGCTCTTTCCATAAATAATAAATAGGTAAATCTGTTATTCTCTCCTTTTGTAACCTCGTATTACCCTGCTGTTGAATACTCCATCACCAAGTTCAATAAAGAACAACACTTTAATTTAAAGCATAAATAAATTAAAATCTATTCTAAAGCATCAATCATAATATAAAGAGGAATTTGAGCGGCTAACCATTCACTATACGCACACTTCAAATCTCTGAATTGTCTCTTAAATCCCTGTTCTTGTCTCACAAGCTTTTTTTCCCCCCTCTTTGTTTTCGCAGTAGCGTGTCAGTTCTGGCTTTAGTATTCATACCATGTAGCCAAATCCAAACTTTTCACTGCAATCACGTGATACGCACTCCTAGAATCTATTTGATAACCTGCCACAACTAGGTGTTCCCTGCTTTGTCTTTGAAAAGTGATTGAAATTCCTCACACCTACACCCACTCATTGTCCAACCACCGCCGCTGCACACAAACCTTACAGAATGCAATAAACCTCAATGGGTATGTTTCCACCGGCAGCACGGGTGACAAATGTAATAACTGCAAGTGGTCTAATCTGCTGAACAACAACTACTTCCCTAACTGGATGTGAAAAGGCTACAGATCCAACCATTTGTCTGAGATCTTCAAAATGCAATCACGATGCCAGTTTACAGTTTAAATGTCCATTGTTTGATTTGGTGTGTGGTTTTATAAGAATCAAGCAACACCCGCGAGTAGGAAGGGATTAAAAAGCGATTCAGCGTGGTTTTTTTTTGTTTTTGTTTTGTGAAAAGCAATTTATCAAGGTGATGGCTTCAGATGAGAAAGAATAAAAAAAATAAAAACTGTATTTGTGCTTCTGTTTCATTTAATGAAGTTCATGGACAAGCATCATGTGTAAGGCAGTGATAAAATACTTTTGTCACAAAAATATATAAACATGGCTTTGCAAATAAAGCACAGAGTGTCAAGTGTAGTGCTGACTTATCTGGTTCATGCCGGAAAGAATGAAAAAATAAATAAAAATAAATAAAAACTTCACTCAACAAACTGATGAGACCAGCAGTAAGTAACATTAGGTGGTTCCTACTGGCGTTATGGCTTTACATTGCGGATTTACCACCACAGTGCTGCAGCTTAATTCTGCTCTCCCTGAAGACTTCACTGACATTTTCCAAGGTCTTGCTATCAAACCATGCTTTGATTAGTGAAGCAGGTTTTAAGAAGAACTAATCCCATTCCCTGGAACTTACACTTTTTTTGAACCAGTCAGCAAATGGGGGGAAATCTAGTCAGCAATACCATACAGTACAGTAAGAGGAACTGAAACCGATGATGGCTATATGTGCTGCAGAAACAGGAACAGGATGCTGATACTGGCTGGATACCGATGGCCTGCAAGCAAGGGCAACGCCACCTCTGTTCATTAGTGCCACTTATAACCAATAACACTGTCTCTGCTGTGGCTCTCACAGAATTGTCTGGAGACTGCTGATAGTAGCCATAACATTTTACTGTAGGCAAATCATGTTGGAAAGGAACTTCATGGAACACAGAAATCTTCCTTGCTTCATTTAAAAATACGTCTCAAACCTCTATTCCCACTTGAAATCGTGGCCGACCATTTCATAAAACTTGACATTGTAAGGTCTGTAGAAATCTCGCAGCTGCTCAATAGCGTCTCTGTCTATTTGCACATGAGTTCTGCCCTTGGACTTGCCAAGGCAGCGGGGAGATCCGCTGCTCTCTGGCTTCTTAAGGCAAGGGAAGCCCTTGGTGCGGTTGAAATAAAAGTGTTTGTCAGTGACAATGCGCTTTAACCCAAGGAAGTCTTGCACCCGAGCCAACTCGCCTGCTGGGTCTGTGATAAGACGCTCTCCGCTCACAAAGTGGATCTGAGCCAGTGGGAAGTAGTGGAGCCAGTTTTCAAGGTGCAGCGCATAGAGTCCAATCCGAATGGCATTCCAAGATGTGTCCACAATGCCCAGGGTCTGGTTTCTGAAGGCCAGCTCTTGGAAGCTCGGCAGATCTGGAGTTTTAGATAAAGTCTGTGTGTAATCTGATATTGCACGAGTGACGGGGTCTCGCACCACCACTATGAGTTTGGTATCTCGGGACATGGCAGAGATCCGGTGCGGCGTTTCTTTTGTCACAAAGTAGCTCGGTGTCTTCTCCATTGTAATTTGGCTTTCAAGAGTCCTTGGCATTAGACCTCTGAATGAAAGATGAAAAAAAAAGCAAAGTAAAGGTTCTGGTAACATAAAGGTTTCTCATTAACATCAACAGTTCTTTGAATTTAATTAGAGCTTTAATTACCACAGAGGCCGACAGATTCTAGATGTCTATCTAGGGCAGGACTACGTAAGTGACTTGCAAAGCACAAAACCATCCTAACTGAGAAGCTCCACTTTGGCCGTGAACCCAGTTTCTCGATGTAAATGATAATAGGAGCAGAGGCAAGAAAAATCATAGTAGTCCGTTGTCACTGGAGACTTGTCTCGCAGACAGCTCTCTTGTGCATCAGCCGAGCACGGTTCAAGAGTAATAAATCACTGTGAATGCAAACAGAACACATATAGCAGGGTGACTCTGTTAGGTTACTTCTGGGTCTTCAAACTAGGTCATTGTGGTCTTTGAAAGAGATGATTTGAACGAGGTAACAGAGTAAAAGTTGGAAGTTTGATTGGAAACTATCAACAAAACGAGCCTTTAACTAGGAATGAAGATTATTGTCATCATTTTTATTTAATCTGATATTTTCCTCAACTAATGGATTTATTTGGTCTATGAACTGTAACATGTCATGTAATGTGTCTTATTAAGTTACAATAGTGTTAAGAAAACATAAAAAGGAGCTGTTGTTCATATTTAAATATCGTAAACAGTCAAATGTTTGGATTTTATACTTCTGGATTTTAGGTTCTCTGTCAGATGATTCTTTTCACCTTTAAGTCTCCGGACTGTGTTGATAAGTAGATGAATGGCACCATTGCAGAAATGCTGAAATCCCACACACGGGGACTTTAACATATTTGGTTGATGCGCTGGATGATAACTTAACAGACACTAGTGGGCGATGCATCATTGCTAAAGTAGCTCAGTGAATTTAGGTAATAAAAAAGCTCCAGATTCATTTTCTGTACTAACATCCTTGAATGATTAGTTGTAAGCAAAACAACCTGGGAAATAACAATTTAATTTGTTTTCCACACTAACACAGGTCATTGTGAACTTTAATCTTTAGTCTGCTTTCTTAACATTTGATTTGTTGTCACCAGTAAAGTCGCCACCTGATAAACTCCCACGCTCAGAAAGTTAGCTTCGGGGATCTTATGATTATTACTATTCCAAACAATAATTTGACCTTTAATGACTTACAAGAGAGGTTCAGAGAAGCAACTGTTTATTTTGAAAGCAATCCCCAGAAGTCAGCGAAGCTGGTGTTTGACCTTTCCTCGACAGCTTTGACAGCTGACAGTCAAACTAGGGTAATGGACGAGGGTTCACATCTCTGAGACACATCTCAGAGACGAAGAGGCTTCAGCTGTGCTGAGGAGTGCCAATTACTGGAGATACCTTCAGTCTATAATTATTTTATAATACTGCTGATACACATACCTCCTGCCGGATACATGACAGCCGATCATTAACATGAAATGTATTTGAAACTCCTGCAGATCATCTCTGTTTGTGTGTGTGTGTGTTTGTGTAGGACTGGCTTGTGTGCATGTATTCACAATGGCTTATGACTAATCCATAACACTCTGTAATTAAGGAGTTTAAATAACGATGTGTATGTTTCATGTGTGGAACGCTGTGTACAGACAGATCGCTGATGATCAAACAAAACAGTTTGATGAGGATGCAGCTTGTTAAAGTTGTTTTATCTGAATCAATAAATCGTTTACTTTGAGAAATCTTACCATAAAGAAGACGATAGCTCAGGGACCTGGCAGCTGCTGCAGGTCTGCACGCTGCTATGTGCACTGTTTGCCTCCAGAAGTCAAATTGTATGAGAAATATGATGAATTACTCTACAGTGCATCGAAAAAGAGGACTCCTGTTTGCAAACAGAGCCCCATCCTGCAAAGTCTCTTGTAATTAGAGCATCAAATGAGTCGAGAGACTGCGTGTTTACCCACCTCAAAACAAACCAAACTGTACACAGAGGGGGACCCAGGAGAGGACAAGGACTGAGCAAGGCCGCAGTTTCCACAGTAAGTAGTTGATTTAGTACAGTGGTTTTAATTTCCAGATGCACTGAAACTTTTCATTTCTTTATTTGTTTAAAGGTAAATTTTAATGGATGGAGAATCAGTATTGTGGAAAGAAAAAAACATTATAATAAATTAACTTAGAAAGTAGAAAATACCCATAAAACCATAAATTACATATGATCACAGGGCCAAGTGTGAGCTACATATTAATCAATTTATGCAACTAATCAATTAAACCATCACCACAAGTGAAGAACTGTCACTAAAAATGCAGTAATCTCTGATTTCTTGCAACAAAACCTGATTAAACTGCAACATGGTGTCTGATTTGAAGATAAGTGGAGCAGGTCGAGGCACACCTGTGCAGCTGAGACTCTCTTACCTGTACCACTCCAGGCCTCTGTCGTAGTTCCTGTCGAAGAAGTGCGTCTCGGTTCCAGCCGCTCGCACATCTGGATGGATTCTTATGAACTCCAGAACAGCTCTGGTTCCTCCCTTCTTCACGCCGACTATGATGGCATTGGGCAACTTTTTATTCCCAAACTTTACATAACCCATCGGAGGACTGGGTGTGTCGTTCCTGGCGACGTTGTGCGTCGAGGAGGCTCTTTGGTCGGTTTTCAGCCGGGATGCCTCGACACTACTCGGTCTCGCGTCCAACGGCAAAACGCAGGAGAAGGATTTCTGAAGGCGCCTTTTGGCTCCATCAGCCGGGACCCACTGACAGCTGGGCGTCAGATCACCTGCCTTCTGCATGATGGTGTCGGCAGGGAATAGCGCACAGTAGCACAGATAAGAAAGGAGAAGGGATAATAAGCCAATGGATGTTCTTGTGAACCTGTGTGAGAAGGGGAGAAGTCGATTGAAGAGGAGCACGCATCCCATCTCTCCACAGATATGAACAGTGCATGGTTTTTCTAATGGGTTTGGCGTTCCGTCCTTTCTGCCTATTGTAGTCGCTTAAGTGTCACAGCTGCTTCCTCTCTCCATGGCAGGAAAATCCGAAAACTTCAGTCAGTTGTTAGTCAACACTTCCATCACTTCCTCACGGAGCAGCTCAACATAGTCCGTCCGTGTCCCATCTCTTCAGCTCACTGATTGAAAAGTCACCCTTCGCTGCGCGCTGACTTTGGAAACGACGTCCTCCTGTACAAGTGCCGGACGTCTCCATGGCCACGCACCAGTGGAGAGGCAGGAGCTGAGCGCTCTCTGGTAACTTGAGCGGACTGTCAGCTCCAAACCCACTGAGCGACAGAGAAATACTTCAACACGGTGACGTCAGAGCGTCTTTGCAATGCAAAAAATGGAAATCTTCAGCTTCCTCCTGTTTTTATCCGACTTTACTCACTTCCCAACGTGCAGGTGTCCGCATAGTAAACATGTCAGCTCGTAGTCTATAGGTTATTTTAGGCGAGATGAGGAGGACTGTGCAAATTCAACAAGGAATTTCATTATAACACTTTTACACCAAGAGCACCAGACAAATCCAAAATGCAAGATGAAACACATCCACATACGCCCATTACGCAATGGCTCCATGATACTAACCAATGGAAATCAAGACCTCCAGCTACAGAAAGCTGGACTGTGCAGTGTTATGGTTATTTCTTATCTTATAGTGTGCAGATGACAACAAAACCAAACTCACTGACTTTCGACCCTCATCATTTATTTGTGCTTTAGTGAAGTAATAACACAGAATTAACAAGAATTTCTTGGAAGCCCCCCTTTAGGACACCACTGGATGCTGAACATGGCCAGATCAACCTGTTTTAGGGGTCCTGGGTAAAAAAAAACAATTGCTGCTCCTTCCACTCTGCACTCAGACGTTGGTTTACATGTGGCATTTGATTCAATAGTAGAGTGTCAGCTGAAACACTGACACTCTTAATTTTCTTTTCACATGGAAACCTTCTACCTTCTTTAAGACAGGGCCTCAAGATCAGCTAATAAAGCAGGAGGCACCTTATCATGGCATGTTAATGAGGCTTAATGATGCATGTTTACAAACAGGTTTTTACTTAAATTACCACCAATCATTTGTAAACTTACAGCTAAAAACCCGTCATCATGTCCCCGGTGTTTTGCACCCCTCTCCCTCCCCTAGCAGAGAAAGTGTTGGGGTGTTGCTGTGAGCAGAATGTGCCGTGCAGGTCATCCCTCTTAGTTTCCTGATGACTGATACGAATGCAGACAAGCCTGAGGTTGAAACAGAGGAGGATGAAAACTCCCAGTACTGCAGGGACGCACAGGGAGGAGTTGAAGTGTCACAGTGGTGCGCCCGCAGGTGTCTGCGCCCAATCTCAGAGGTCTCTGATTAAAGAATGATTTATAGGGCCTCGTGGGAGAGGCCCGCTCAGCAATCCGTCTAGTGAATGAGATTTTTCCTCAAGAAGAGGGCGGGTAAATCAAACCTTGGGACAAGAAGCCTGCAAAGCTCTGTGATAGGGCTGGTGATTAAACGTTCTAATCATCCCTGAGCGTGCATCTTGTTATTGCAGCGCCACTATGGAGGACACTGGTGCTTAAGAGTTAGTTTAATTAGTTGAATTCACAGAACGTCAACGTGCTTATGTCTGAAAACAATTCCCTAACCTGCGTTGATGTTTGTCTCTTACACAACAGACTGTTTGAATTTTACACTTACACAAATGATGACACTTATTGTTTAATTCAATACCAATTTTCATACTTTGACATTTCATACAAAACAAAACAAATCAACAAAGAAGAAGGAAGTTTGAATGAAAGCAGTTGAAGGCAGGTCAAGAGGAGTCGAGCAAAAGCAAATAATGCATGTTGCAAAACACAGTTTTATTTTCTTCACATTGTTGGATGTCTTTTGGGGATCACTGTAGAAAGACCTTAGTTTGCACACTGACCGCTCCATCTGCAGCACCGCTCATTTGTCAGAGGTGAGTAAAGCCTGAGGGGGGAATGTCAGCCTGTCTTCACTCTGATCCGACACTGGGTGCAGATACTGATAATCCAGACAATTTTACATTACAGATGGATGAAGAATCACTCCCACATGTTGAGTTCACACGCCCCTAGTAAAACAGGACGCGCACCGAAATGTTCATTTGTTTTTGCATATTAGTCAGGACGATAGTTGACTCAGAGTTTGGATATTAATGCTGCTTCCAGTAAACCAGCAGTGCAGATGCTGATGATTTTTGTGCCTTAGTTAGATGTGCAGACATGAGTATTGCAGCACATCGAGATATTTTTATATTTTATACTTTCCTGTTCAGTACAGTGTTTGCCACAGTGCATTTGTTGTAGGTCTAATAATTACTTCTGTACATAATTACTTCTGTACATCTTCTGTGCGTAACCCTTAATGTCCCAATGCTGACACCTGCTGGTCACATTGTGATGATGCACACACAGTGCGTCATTTCTTGATTACAAGTGAAAGTGAAAGCTTTCAAGGCCTAAACAGACTTCCTGTAGCTGAACACCAACGACTGCTGCAACTCAAAAAACAAGAACATTTCGTCAGAAAAACGCCTCAAACAGTAAGTTGGCTTGAAACATTAACTCCATTACGCATGAATCCAAAACGCATTAAAGATGCAGGTGAATGCTGATACATGCAGTTGGCTTGATGGACACACGACGTCAGACGACAGGCGAGGTGGATTTTTAAATATACTTAACCTGTGGTGAATTTATTGGTTCTAATCACTCTGTCTATGTTGTAAAACACTTTTAATTGTTGTTATGGGAAGAGGTGATAGTGACGATGACAATAAGATGGAATAACGCGTTTCATAAAAGGACATAAGGGACAATAAAATGTTATGACGAATAAGGAAATGTTTTGTGCCACATTGTTAAATGGTTTGGATGTTTTTATTCACCCGAAAAATCTGTCAAAGATACATTTATGTTGCATTATGTTACATTTATGTCAGCATGGTATCTTGCAAACTTACATGCAATACGTGTGGGGGAATAAAACCTCAGAGAGATCTAAACATCCTCCATCCTGTTCTGAACAAACTGTGATTAAACTATAATTATAATAACAAAAATCCATTCTCAGTCCCCAGTAGACACCAGCAGTGTGACAAATTTATGTTTAAGATATTCTAATAACATTGGGAAAGACATTATTTTTACTATGTATGTTTTTTGAGTCATGATAAAATCTGTTGTTGTTTTGTTTTGTTTTTTTCTTTTTCAGGAAAAATGGTAAAAATTTACTCACAAGAAGCTGGAAACACTCTGGGCTGTCATAAGAAATTTCTCAGAAAACTGAAAGGTGCAAAACTAGTGACTGATCGTGAGAAGAGTGACGCGATTATTCTCTTCTGTCCCATTGTGAGTCGTTTTCAGACTGACGTTAGGTCAGCCATATCCAACGTCCCAGGTAAACACCCAGACAACCTAAAGCAAATATAGATGTTATGTAACGTTTTGACTTTTAAGTACAATTTACGATCTGTGTTGTGTCTCTCTGCCAAAGATTCATTATGTAGGAAAGTGATCCTAGTGGCGATGCATCACACATTTGACCAGGACTACACTTTACCACACAACAGACAGCTCGACTTCTGTACAGTCAGGCTTTGTGTGGACTGTCTGTTTTTTGAGAAAGTTGGACTTTTGAAGTGTCGTCGAAATGAAAGCGCAGTCGAGGCTGTGCGTAAAGAGGTAATCAAGTTAAGCATTATTATCGTGTACTATTACATGTATATTAGTATACTTTTACAGTAGTACTGTGATCCAACATTATCAAGTTGATCCAGTAAACATAATTGTATATATGTAGTTTTCATACATCTTCATCTCATAATTATTTACCGTCTTGGTTCTAACAGACTTTAGGTTTTTTTCTTCCTTTCTTTTTTGCAGCTCAAGATTTCCAGCATTAAACGGCCCAAATGTCTCAGAGGAAACGAATGAAAAAATGAAACTGGAAAAATGTCAACAACTTAACTCAACAGATCAAGAGAAGTCAACAGTTTAAGACCTGAAAAATAAAAAAATTCCCCGGATGTCTTTTGTGGGACTGAAGACTGATGTCATTTATCCATTTGTTCATGTCTTTAAATGCTTTTAAGAATGTACTCTGAAATATGTAGGCTTCTAAATTCTAGAAAAAAAAAAAACAATCTGTCTCACAAACACAAAAACAAGAAGGTTTTTGTGGTCTAGTCTAGTCTAGTCTTTGCTAAATGTTTGTTCTACTACAATACTTTTTTTTTAACTGCTGTCAACAAAACATTCTGCAATCCTCTTTTTCTGTACGGAAAACCAGGAGAACAGAGGGGGGGCCATGATCCATCCAATAGCTACTGACACGTTTCACAAATTAGATCCTCTCTGTGACAGGAGATAAAATGTGAGGGCTTTACCCAAACTTATCCAAAGATACACTTCTCCTGTGGGAATTACACTTCTCCATGCAAAGTTGTATGTCAATTCAGTGTTCATGTTAAAAGGTAAAAAAAAAAAATCACAAAACTAGTAACACACAGAGACACATCAGTTCATCTGTGTTCCTACTGTGTATTTGTTCTATATAATTATCGAGGGGGATGTCTCGGCTGTGACATTAGTTTTGCAGTGCAGCAGTTGGTTTTGCTGCCTGATTCTCCTTCAGCTCTCTTTTGACTGAAGGTACCCTACTGATGAATTTGTGTTCAAATTGTGCTGAGCCATCAGCTTGGTTACTGTACATGTTAGACACTGATTCCCCCTGGGGTATATTTGAAATCTTACGCTGATCTCTATGATGGTCTGGGCTTCTTTGTATTGCTGACTGCGTTTCCAGCCTAGATTGATATTAATGTAGTTCTGTATTCTTTCACGTGCTGACCTATATTTCTCTACACACTGGAAAACACATATATCTTGTCGTTAGGGCTGATGCACATATAGTAATAGACTTTGCTTGGTCTCTGCTGTAAACCATCTGTAATCCCAGAAGAGCAATAACTACTATTGAAGCTGCTCCTTTATAATCAGTATTTTTATTTGTTATTTGTTTTCAGTGTGTTGTATTGCACTCATTGAGTCTTTTGTATTTTATAGAATTAATACAGTTTTTTGAATCTTGCATCTTGAATGAATGTTCTGTAATAGTGTATATAGAATAAATCTTATTTCCACTGATGAGTTTTCTACAGTGTGAGGTGTCAAAAATACTGAGCAATGAGCTGCCAATATGACAAGACTTTGGTACCTTATTTTGAAGGTTTGTGGAATATAATGCAAAGAAGCTGATGTTTTATCAAACCTCTTGATGGTAACAGTCACTCAAAGGTGAGAAAGTATATTTCTGATTGCACTTCACTCCACTGATCACAAGATGGCAGCTGATGACTTGCTCTCTACATCAAGACGCACACGCTCATTGGTTGGCTTGGATAACAGTGGACTCCATATAGATGCTGACAAAGTTAATGGTGCAAACGCAGAAACTTGCTGTGAAGCTGTGAAACGTACGAAGGCGCCATGTTTGTGGACTTCACGTCAGGCTGCATGAAACAGGCTTTCAACATGTTGAGAGAAAGAAAATAAGCATTTGCAGCTTGACATGATTAATAAACTCCACTGTATTAAACATATATGTTCTCAAAAACAGTTAGATAAACCTTTTAAGTAGAACTTGATGCCAGTGCAATTTGTATTACAGAAAAACACTTTTGTTCCATTCAGACTGAGCTTCTTGAACCCACCATGGCTGAAATACTGGCATACACGCCAACACACACACACAAACGGACAGATGCGTACATGCCCTCACACTTATACGCATAAACACACTTTTTTTTGTTTTTGTTGTGTACAAACCAAAAGTGAGTTTTCACAGACAGGAAATGATGTCAGCACTTGTCTCCAAGGAGATGGAGGCAGTTGCTAAGATACTGTGACACTGCTTCTCTCTATTTTCTCTCCCTCTCTGTCTCTCTAACTCGAACACACACATAAACACACACAGGGATGCCACCATGAATAACTCGAAACTCTTCTTTGTATCGCTCTTATTCTTTTAAACAGATGGCAATGAGCACCAGTCCAACTTTTTTAGCTACATTTCTTAAAATAGCTACAGAAAAAAGTATCTCTTTGATCACAATCCAAATCGGATGCGTAAGGCCATTAACCAGATCACTAATACTCTTCACCCTATTCCTAACATCGGCAATACTCCTACAAAAATTATCCATATTTCTAAATCTTTGCTTTGAACTGCTTGCAGTTACTCAACCACCCACTTCCAGAGTGGTTAGGCCTGTAGCTAGTAATCCAAAATGATGGAAGCGATGGATGTGTATCAGCACCTCTTCAAAGCTTCTTCACAGTGTGAGCTGCACCTCGCTAGTGCTATCAGCATGCCACATATGTCTTGGCACTAGCATGTTGCTGCCAAATCCTCATCGCCCTCCCCTTCTCCTCCCCTGTGGTTCCTAACACAGCATTAAGAGTTTATGGGGTTTGGATTGTATTGGAAATGCCTTGCACTTGTCCTCTGGATAGTGAGATTAGCTCTTTCCACTGTATTTCTACTCCAAGAGCTTTCATGTACCGATGACACAAGCAATGCAGCGCTGAGTTTTTGTTCATTTACTGTGCACAAATGCATGTCCTTCTGCCTCCCTCTACTCTATTGCTCCCACACATATGCTCAAAGGTGCCTGTAGCCGCGCACACACACACACACGCACACACATATACTATACATGCATAAGAGGAATATCAGATTCAATGTGCAACGACACTGTGAGGACGCACAGTGGAAAGGAAGGAGAGCAGAGTCACAGGGTGGGTTTGGCATGGGCGGCGTGGAATCATTTTTAAATGGCGCAGGGGATGGAAGGCAAAAAAGATGTACAGAGAAAGAAGACGGAGAGTCTCAGAAAAAGCACTGAAAGGCAGCCAGGGCTGGGTGAGAGACTGGATGTGGGCTAAGATTTCAGCATGAGTGAGAGGGAATGAGGGAAGAGGGAGAAAGCGGGAAAGGAGGAATATCCTCTGCACCACTGTGTGACTGGAAATTTAATGGAGGGAGAGAGAGATAGAAGGAGAAAGAGAGGGAAGGAGGGAAGTAGATGGGTGGGAGAGAGACAGAGAGAGAGAGTGAGAGGCAGAGGAGGGGGAGGGGAGAGGAAGAGAGAGGCAAAGGCACAGAGACCTCATTGCTGTGCAGCTTTCAGCAAAAGCTAGTGGTTGTGAACAATGCTCACTACAGCATTCATTGAGAGGGAGGGGAGGAGCAAGGGGAAGGGTGAGGGAGGGAAGGAAGGGGGGAGATGGATGGAGGGGAGGACAGAGTGTATATATCTTGGGGGTCTTTCTGAAGCATAACTGGCCTTCTCTGTCCTTTGACCTTTGGTGTGAGCTGAGACACAGCAAAGATGCACTGAGATTTATTTTTACCCACAAACGAGTGCTGCCAGTGGAAACACAGCTACGGCGAATGACTCTCTCTTCCTCTGCACAAATTCTGAATTAAAATTAAAGCTTTGCACCTTTTGACGGGGATAATAATGGTGTAGGGGGTCTAAAGCGCTTGACATGTGGACACACACGACAACGATCGATACGTAGAGGCCACTTAAAGAGAACGAATGGCATCACTTTGCTAGGTAAATCTGCCTTTACTGGCTATTAACCTGTCGACTTCCTGTTGAGTTCTTTACTTAAAAACATGCGGTAGCCTTCTAAACCCTGAGACCTGCTCGCAAAATAATTCATACAGCACATTTGCATGCTTCAGTATTCAGAGGTTTGGGCTTAATAATGTACAAACTTCACGGGGCGGCTGAGTGTTTGCTGTCTGAAATCCTAGTGGCTACAGTGGCTTCTTTATGTGCAGCTTTAAATCCATCTGTGAGAACTACTTTGGGAATAAATACATAAATACTTATTTGCAAAGTCTGCAGAAAACAGACCTCATTAGTTTGCTAGATTTAATCTTAGTTGGCCATTACCAAAATACATGTGCTTGCACTGAACATTCATTATGAACATTGACATTAGGAGGCTTACAAACTACTCAAGACTCAATGGACCAGAAATGTTTCCTACTGCAGATGTACGGCTGCTTGTGTTGCTCATTATATGATAAACACCGAATGGTGACCGAACCTTCTTGAAATCTTACTTCATTTGAACAAACACAGTGGCTTAACTTGCTTATGATGGAGTGCTGCTGAGTCATATTAATAAATGTGTGACATTCACCACAAGTCTAGACCTTGTGTTGCACCTGTAATCCTAATAAAATGCATCTGATTTTGATAGAGTCCTTCTCTAGATGTAGAATTTAGTCCCTTAAAACATCTAAAGAACGTAAGCACATCCATGATTCATTGGTCCTTCATCTATTCTTCTAATGCTTTCTTAGTGGGATTCAGACTGAAACATACGGAATGTGCGTAAACAGCCGCTTATGCTGGACGCAAAATGCTCTGCCCAGCGGGCGCCGTCGCGTTTGCTGCCTGCGCTCCTCTCCAAGGATGATAAGGCGCATGAATGCACTCGCCCCAGACCTCGTTGCTAAATGTGATAATACTAACATCATTTTCTTCAACGACCCTTAATCTGATTTGTGTGTGTGTGTGTGTGTTTTTTTTTTCCCCTCGTCTCCGTGTGGATTGTGCTCATCTTTAACCTGCCACCACTGTCGCTCCCCGCGTTGCGTTGGCGCTGCAGATCTAGCCTAGAAGAACAGGAGCCAGCTCGGAGCCGTGGAAACAAGCGAATCAATTTAGGGAAGAGAAACGGGAAGATAGATAGCGAGGCTGGAAAACTGACGATCGGAGCAGAGGAGACGAGAGGAGAGAAAACATCGACCTCACGCTGCAGTCGGCCAAATATAAAGGTACGTGTATATTGGATGCACAGGTAGAAGGGACTGAAATGGCCGGCGTAATTATTGCATTTGTTACTCAGTGTGCGTGGATGCTGAAATTAGTCACGAGGTGAAAAAAAGACTGAATAATGAGATGTGCAAATGTTTCAAAGATGCACAATCATCTAAGCGAATAATGTATATGAGCTAAAGATCCAGCCAATGTCGGTGTCAGTGGAATAAAGCTGCGATTGTCATTGGCAATGTATGAAAATAACATGGTGAGCACGGTTCCTTATGTAAAACCTGCGTCTTTCACGTGTCCACACTTGTTATTTTTTTCTCCAAAGAACGATACAAATTCTGTGGATTATATATTTTTTTTGGGTGCAGTGATGTGTTGTCATTACCCAGAAGAGAGAATGGATGCAAGCCATTTTGTAATGCAGCATGTGCAGAATTAGGCCTATTCAGAATTTCAATTGCGTTCCCGAGAAGGTGCGCCGTAGTGAGCGCAGCTGCATAGATGAATAAGGCCATTCTGTTGAATTGTAGGAGATATTATGCTAGAGGCTATATGACGAGGGGAGATTGCAGATTAGCGCTTGCGACTGCAGGAGAAATGGTCAGGTTATGTCTCTCTCTCTTTTTTTTTTTTTTCATTTTCTCATGATCTGATATCAGAGAAATGCGAAACTACACTTGTCATCAGGTGAAAGTGGAGAAAATATTTTGGCATGATCCTGCAATTTTCTCCCTCCAGAAGCGATGCTTGTTACTATTGCCTACTGGTGAAATGCGTCCCATCCTACCCTGATTCCCACGTCCCGAATCAATCTAGTGTTGTCATAGTTACAGTAGATGATGTTGGCCCTGCTGCACCTGTGTTGCTTTGTGTTCATCTGGACCATCTGTAAATACATGAGGTCTAATTGGGCCTCGTGTAGGCACACAGGAAACGTCTCACAGCCTTTGGTGTTTGTTGAAAACAACAAGATGATTTTTTAAATGAATTAATTCATCTGTTGCCTCTTCATGAACCTTAATAACTCTGTCGTGGAGGGCAGGGCATTGATACAATCAGGCGCTTACAATGATGCGATTAGTTTGTAGCAACTGGTCAGCAGCTTGCAGCTAATTTGTCTTTTCACGACTGAGCGCTCTCTCAGGCCTGATCGAATAATCAATATCTACATGGTTGCAATCTGCTCCCGACATGAAAAAAAAAAAAAAAACAAAACAAAAAACGGCTAAGCTTAAGAAAGAGAAATACCTTTCAGTGAAATTGGTCGAAAAATAAGAAAAAAATCAGCGCAGCAGCTTCAACCGTGTCACAAACCCAAAGAAAACACACAAGGATGAGGATGAAGGCCACATGAAGGCGACAGAATCGGCCCCCGGATGAGTCAAGGTGTATTATTCTAAAAATAAAGGCCATCGTCGACTTATGCTTTTCTTCTTGAGCTTTTATGTGGTGAGAAACTTGAAGATGGGGGAGGTCAAGGCAACAGGCGTCGGCAGATTCAAGGTCTCTCCCTATAATGCCACTTCACCATGGGTGCTGCTTTGCATAGATAGTTTAACTGTCTCACCACAGTCAGCTTTTCACACAATACGAAGTAGTTTCTTGATTGTTGAAGAGCAAACTTCCCCTTTACCTTTGAGCATTTGTATAGTACAAAAATCTTGGGGACAAATTAGGGAACATGAATAAGGAAAAAGACAGGAAAGCACCACCCTTACAGTATGTATGATGTACCAGTGGCTGTGTAAAAAATACTGGATCCAAAACAAATTCTGTTTTGCGTGCGCTGGTATGATCAATCTTTTGACCAGCTGAATATCAATGATGTTGTGTTTTGATGCTTCGTTTTTGATGAATCACTTTCTGATGAGCTAATCACTGTAGCCACCAAACCACCATCCTGGATCAGATACCTTTCTGGTGCCTGGAATCGACATTGAAAATGTTGTTGTTGTTTTTTTTTTTAAACTCCGTCCAATTATTGCAATGCATAATTACCTCACGGATGGGGACAAGAAGGAGACTCTCCAAAGAAGGACAGCAGTGTTAAGCAGTGTTAAGGACACCATAATGAGGAGTGCTGAAAAGTGTTTGCACACACTCCCATTTACCTTTAGCATTTGTATTCATATATCTACATTTATTCTCTTATCTGCGATGGATAATGTGCTTTTTTTATTTCTCAGTGGCAGTTACAGTTAAGATTGTTCTGGATATGGAAGTGTGAATATCTCTATGTGTTTGTACCAGAGAGAGAGTCTGTGGGATGTCCAGAGCATCTGAAAAAGTCTATTTTTAGCATACTCTCTTATGAGCTTTCTTAATAGCTGCTTTAAGAGTTCTCAGAGCTATGTTTTTAATAAAGACTGATGTTGACCTAATCCTCAGACCTTGTAGACATTAAGATTCATAGCAGATTTCTTCCCACCCTTGTGGTACTGAAGGCCAAGGTTCAACTGCATGCTTTGCGAGGTTTTCCTGTACTCTTATGCGAATCTACAGGCGTGTTTGCATGTAGCAAACTAGATGTACAACATTCAGGTTTTGTTCCTGTAGGTAAAGCAAATGTTCATCAAGCTCTGCTAAACACATTAATGTGGAATAGGGCACTGGACAGTAAAACACAAGATGGTGAGTGAGCAGGTTGCCACAGCAACTGTGTTTCTAGGAGTGCATGCATCGTCGCTTCATAGGAGAGGAGATGCTAAGGATGGCCATGAAACCTTTAAAACATAAGGAAAACGTTAGTAAAATATAGCCCAGAGTTATATTTGATAGAATATTAATAATGGAAACACACACTGGCGATATAACTGATAAGAAACAAAGAGATTCTTATTTGACAAAATGAGCCTGTGACTGCTAGAGTCATAGTGTTAAGCATAATATGCGCAAGAAAACAATGAACACTTCCCTCTCTCTTCCTAATCACAATGGAACAAACACAAGCATTTCTAAATTTAGTGTCAGCTGATACATTTCTGTTTGAAGAAGTGTGTGACACTCTTTTAACCAAAGGCACCCAAATACACATTTGTATGTTAAAAAGCCATAAAAGTATTTGTTTGCAATATAATTATCATGTGCATGTTTGGTTTATCAGCATTAGTGGTTGGAATCCTTGTCTTATTGTGCATGGGTTATTGTGCACAGCATGTGCATTGCAGTAAAATTTCAGGAGTCAATAATCATTCTTTCATATCTTAATTGCAAAATTACTGCATGCAGGCATAATTTGTTATCTTATTTGTAATGCTGTGCTGCTACCTCATGATGAATTGCACGGATCTCTGCATTAACCTTAGGTCTAGATGAATCCCAATGGAAGTTGGCATTGTATTGAACAGCTTTGCATTCTTTTAAACGCGAGCTTCTACTCCTGTCAGTATGTATTATACTATAACACCATCAGAAGATGGACGATGAGACTGTCATGCTAATGGGTATACTGCTGACCCAGCTTGAGGTTTTTGAATTTTGTGGCCATTTCAGACCATGACCCAGATGTTAAGTTCAACCTAAGAAGAAAATGGCAGCTGACTCACCAGTTAGACTACAGGCACCAATTTGAGAGCTACCACTTTAGAAAAGAAAGCCCAACCAAGCTTGTCATGGTGACAGGACATTGTAATATTTTAAGATTTAAATTCAGTCCCCATAATACTTTCATGTATGTGCCAGGATAATATCTTAAAGCTACTGCACTGTGCACTTACTTGACCTCCTTTCTCTCTTTCCTTTTCTCTTTTCTCTCTACAGTGAGAAGCTACATCCACAGAGACAACACGTTGAATAGCAGATATCACCCTAAATTGGACTATGACAGTAATGATTGTAATGGGAACAAAAAAAACACAGGTTTCCCTAAAATGACATGCTAAAAATAGCAAGGTGTTTGATAGTCCAAGAAGCATGAACAAAGTAAAATAAGAATCTATTAATGATAAATACAATATTGAATATAACGTTGCACTTTTGCCTCTTAAAAGAACACCTTGAAAAAGAAACAGAATATAAGCATTAAATATGAACATTAAAAGAAGCAGCTAAATTCCCTTGTTTGGAGGTGATTTATTAACATCATAGCATTAGGGGTGGGTCATGACTCAGTTGCCATGCGTGTTGTCATGGTGACCAGCCCCTGTACCCGTTCCCCCCTCCTCTGGTTGGTCCAGCTTTTGTTGTGGCTTCACAACCATGGACCTCAGCTGACAGAGGCAGCTTCTCCCTGTCCTACTCCCTGCACCTGCTCCAATCAGGCGAGCCGTGTCATCTGTACAAGGAAGAGTTTAGATCAAATCCCAGACAGTATTTCAGAGAACACAAGATACCTCAATCTACAAGAGAACTCAATTCAGGTAAATATGACTTCACCTACGAACAGGCTATACATTCAGAGTGAATTTATTTTGATAATAGTAATTCTGATGTCACAATTTTCTTTCCATACCAGGTGATCAAGTCTGACACATTTAAACACCTGAGGCATTTGGAAATCCTCCAACTCTCCAAGAACCACATTCGGCAGATCGAGGTGGGAGCTTTCAATGGCCTTCCCAACCTCAATACGCTGGAGCTTTTTGACAACCGTCTCACAGTGGTACCATCACAAGCCTTTGAGTACCTCAGCAAGCTAAGGGAACTATGGCTACGAAACAACCCCATTGAGACGCTGCCGGCATTTGCTTTTCACCGTGTTCCCTCTTTACGTCGTCTTGATCTAGGGGAACTCAGGAAGCTGGATTTCATCTCAGAGGCTGCCTTTGAGGGTCTGGTAAACTTGCGCTTCCTAAATCTTGGCATGTGTGGCTTGAAGGACATCCCTAACCTCACCCCGCTAGTACGACTAGAGGAATTAGAGTTATCGGGGAACCAGCTGGGCATTGTTCGGCCTGGATCCTTCCAGGGTCTAGTGTCACTTCGCAAGTTGTGGCTGATGCACTCCAGAGTGTCAGTTATTGAGCGCAATGCCTTTGATGACCTCAAAAACTTAGAGGAGCTCAACCTCTCTCACAATTCTCTGCATTCCCTGCCCCATGACCTCTTTACCCCTTTGCACCAGTTAGAAAGGGTTCATCTCAACCACAATCCTTGGGTGTGCAACTGCGATGTTCTGTGGCTTAGCTGGTGGCTAAAAGAAACAGTCCCCAGCAACACCACATGTTGTGCTCGCTGTCATGCTCCCCCAGGTCTAAAGGGTAAGTACATTGGGGAACTAGACCAGAGCCACTTTACCTGTTATGCTCCAGTGATTGTTGAGCCACCTACTGACCTCAATGTCACCGAGGGCATGGCTGCTGAGCTGAAATGTCGCACTGGAACCTCGATGACCTCTGTGAATTGGTTCACTCCAAATGGCACTCTGATGACCCATGGATCATACCGAGTTAGGATCTCAGTGCTTCATGATGGAACACTGAACTTCACAAATGTGACTGTGCAAGACACCGGACAGTACACTTGCATGGTAACCAACTCCGCTGGAAACACAACTGCATCCGCTGTGCTCAATGTGACTGCTCCGGACCCCAGTAACAGCTACAGTTATTTTACCACTGTCACTGTGGAAACAGTAGAGACAGTAAGAGGGGAAGATGAGAGGCAAGCAAGCAAACAGTATATTAACGAGACCTTCATAAATTTTTCTGATCCTACTGTGGAGGGCCGACCAACCACCACTTTATCGCCTTCTCTTTCCTCACTGTCCACAGGAACTAACAGAGCTCCTGAAAACACAGTGACTGTGTCCATAATGGATGTAACTAACATTCCTGGCCTCGACGATGTAATGAAAACAACTAAGATCATCATTGGATGCTTTGTGGCCATTACGTTTATGGCAGCTGTAATGCTTGTGGTCTTCTATAAACTCCGCAAGCAGCACCAGCTACACAAGCACCATGGACCAGCCAGAGCCATTGAAATTGTCAATGTAGAAGACGAGATTGGAGCGGGGGCTGGAAGTGGCATCTCAGGTGGTTCGACAATGAATTCTGGCACTGGCGGAGAAGGAACACTGAGAATACATCATCCAGAAATAGTCAACCTTCCCAACATTGGTCGTACCGATACTCTCAACCATTATTACAAGACACATCATTTCAACAACAATGTGATGGGTCTTAGTATTGGCAACGAAGGGATGGGACCAGGAGGGATCCTCAGTAACAAGAACCCGCAAGGCCTGGATATCCCCATCTCCTGTACCCCAATCCCAATCTCTACATCGAATTTGATGACCACATCAGGCAATGGCACCAACCCTAACTCTATGTCGCCACCGCTACCGATGTCTCTCCCCATGCCTACAATGGGCTTACATGGATCGATCAAGGGTTTCATGGGCCAAAACCAGAATCCCCAAATGGAGCCTCTTCTCTTCAAGGGAAGCTCGAAGGAAAATGTCCAAGAGACTCAGATCTAAAAACAAAAGTGAGAATATATGGAGAGAGAGAGAGTGAGCAAGTGTTGGAGACAGAGAGAGGATTGATGTTCGGTTTATGTGCGGAATGATTAGACACTAGAGTGCATTGACATTACACCAGGAGAGAGAATAGACTGACATGGATATACACAAACACATACTTATCCGTGACAGTGTACTGAGCCAAGGATTACCACAATGGGCCACTTGTGCTTGTAGTAACTATCATGGCCATGGAGATCAAGGAATGGACATTGCTACAATGTAAATCTGTGCCAAAGCAAATGTTTTTTGCAGTTTCTACAAGCTGTGTTCTCATAGGGAAAAACTAGCCTTTCAGAGTAATCAGTTCCCAAATCGTTGTTGGCCAGCAAAGATGAGAAGACATGCACAGCACTTACCACATTGAAGATTGATATTACAGAACAAAATCCAAGAGACGTTTTTCTTCCACACAAAACACAAACCACACTCTCTCTCAAGTGACTCAATAGACTCCCTCAAGGTGAAAATGATGTAGGCATAAATAGATGGACAAAAAGGTACAGTGCAGTACAAACTACTGTGAAAAATCCACAAATTATATAAATATATTTTCATTTAAATATGTATCATTACAGACTCCGAAGCAGAGATATTTTGGGGTGGATGTATAAGCTGGTATAGTTTGTTTCTTTGTGAATAATCAGGAGCGACAACAGTGGAGGTTGATTATGATACATGTTTTAAGTTTGGCTACTTCTCAGAAACATAAGGGCTCAATTGCAACACTCATTGTGAATCTTTCAATTGGCGTTGTGACATAAAGACCATTTAGGTTGTAGAACAGTAAATGCAGATCTCTGTTTGACAAACTTTTGTCTGTTGCTTCAGTAATAATCATTGCAAACTTTTGTGTTCTGAGAGTGTATTATGTATTTTGTAAAAGCCAGCTACTTGGTATTTGAATTGACAATTCTGATACTTAAATGCCAGCATCAAATAATGGTAAAACTATGTTCCACAAACACGCAAAAGTAATCCAATGCAAAGACCTGTATGGGGAAAATAAAGTGTTGACAATGTGTTATCTGAATCAGATCAGCAGCCAGATATTTGCTTTTAGACAGGAATTTGATATGACCTCCTTGCTCATGTTTACCATAACAATGCCATAAAATGCTGTGAAAAGGATGATTAGACATCTATTTGCCGCAGCATTTAAGAAGGGATTAAACATCCATCTTAAGATGATTGGAATGAATGGAAATGTACAGTATATTAATAATAATAATGTCTGGTTGTATGACAATTGTAAGATCCACATTTTTACAGTGTAACTTTCATATGTTAAATGCCATTTACGCTTCTTGCGTTTCAACTATGTATTTCTTTATTTTTGTTAGTTTGATATAATGTGTACAGTTGTCTAGCCATGTATCATTACGTGTGAAATAAATCAATCATATATTGGGTTGTGGCAGCTCAATATGGCAACCACGTACTGTAAGTAAAGAGTGACGTGAGACGTTATGCAAGCCTCTGTGCTAAACCTGGATTGAATATATGGTTTGTGGTTTAGCCATTAGTCATTCTGGTAATGATATGTTCCGTCTACTCTAGTGACCTGTTCAGACAGCCTTTTAGTCACTCCCCTATGGATGTTCTATAGATAGGTATTGCGGAATTTATGTTTTTAAATACTAGTTTATTCTTAATGAAGGTGAATGAATGGTGCTTTTGCCTCATATTAGCCCTCAAAATGCTCCTTCTATTGTGATGTTAGTTTTGATACGGAACAATAATTAACCAAAAAATAAATAAATTCCCCCTGTTTTCGATAACAGACTATATTTATCATCCAGGAATCTAAAATGTTTGTTGCAATTGAGCACAAACTGGACATACAACCAGTTAATCATGATAAATGGAGTGGACATAGTATTATCAAGCAAACCACATGGATTTCAACTAAGAGCCAACTCTGTATGCTGTTTTTTGCACCTCTTTCTCAGACCAGAATATATACAGCATGTACAATATAGGAGATGTTTCATGTGAGTGATGAAGGTTTTTCTTATCAGCAAAACCACACCTACTGGAAGAAAAGGTACACTGGGAAAAAGTAGCGATCATGTTGGTGATGATGAGTGATTATCTGAAAGAAAACCCACCCAGATTGTGCTGTCACAGAGGTTATTCCATGAAAGGAACATCTTCTACATCAATGCACACTACATCCATCCTAAAACATGCTAAACATCTAATCCATCCTTTTAGAAACCTTATTATACCTGCAGTACTTGTAAACAGATTGATCAAATAACTCTGGCTGTCTAAATTGCACCTGTGTGTTTTCTCAGCTTGGTGTTTTTGGTGGCAAATCTAATTAAATATAAATGTGCTGAGATCCAACCAACAGACTAGTGGGCAGGATTCAACTGTAGCCCCTCAGAGACACAAATAGAATATAAATGAAGGCTAAAGACACAGCATATGGCCACTCCCTTGATGTGTTACATTTGGTGGCTCTGTCATCAGATTTCAAAGAGCATACCAGATACGTCCTTGTGTGCTATGTGTGTGGGTAAATGTCTGCATCTTCACCACAGCACAAATATTCTTAACACTACTGTAGCAATGTTTTATCATGATGGTGACTCACCTAATCAGCGCTTAAATGTTCCTTTCATACTGTACCTCTGAACAGCAATAACATGCACCGCACACAGTCATCATCATTGTGAATAACATTTGGAAGAAACGCAGAAGGCCTTTTGTTGGATCTTAGTGTAATGGCTGCCATTGTACATATACTTGATGCAACTGAGAAGGAGGCTTAAGATCGCAAGCTTGACACCGGAATCTGAATATCTGCAAATTAGGCAACTGTACCTCACTGTATATTATGTTTGTGAATTGGTGGAGCTTGGCGACAGGTGGAGTACACATATGTGCATCATCTGCGCCATGCATCGCGCACAATGGATGCTTAAGTCCAGATGACACTTATTGGTTTGTTGCAAGCAAAGCTCCTTAATGAAATGGATTATCGTTTCTGAGACAACAAATTGCAAGACAAGAAAATGGACTGACCTTTTGGTTCTTTAAAGGTAAGCTGCTCTGTTTGATATATAATGATAAAAAAAATCTGGGTCTGTTTTGAAAGCCTTTTAAAAATAAAGATAGAACAGTGTTAAAAAATAGATTTCTTTAATACAAACAACTGATAAAGTCATTTTGTGATTTTTTTTTCCCTTCGGGCATTTTCCAGTTGTTGGCTGTATCTTGATGTGTGATATTCTCAGTTTGGGTCTTTATGTATTGTCATTAAATGTCATTTTTTTCATGTATTCATCCAGGTACACAGCGCGCAGTAGTGTGTATTTCTTCAGTTCTAGCAAAATCAACATGTGCTGTACTTGCACTTCAATGACTGTCATACAATGACTGAGAGGTATATTATTTAACTGTTTGCTACTTCTGTGATCTCGGTTTGTCACCGGCTGTATGGAGTTATTCTGCTATTAGAAACATTTACCGCTTTCATTCTTTGTTGTAATTTTATCCTTCATAGTACCACAGCTAACTTACGGAGAAATTAATTGACAAGTTAAACATGGAGATGTTTCAAATAAGTTGTTGCGTGAAAAGCTCTGAAAAACAAAACAAAATGAAAAACGTCTAAACAATTATTGTTTATACTGTATTCTGTTTTTGCCTTTTTTTCTTTTTACACTTAAATCAAGAAACCAGAAACACATTGTAATAACATGCTATGCTAATAGTCTTTGCAATTTGAAATCCAAACAACTAGACGGACTAACTGATTAATTGGGGTGGGTGTAGAAGTTTAGTCATATTAATCTAATACATTTAACAAACACTATGAAATCCTCTAATCACTACAGCATTGCAACCATTTCAATAAATTACATGGTCTGTTGTGTTTTATTATTTATTATTAGCTTGTATTCTTAGTTAGCAAATGTGACAATGGAAAGGAAGAGAAAAATCCTTTATATATTTTCAACGTAAGGCAAGAATTCAGTATTATTTATTTTTATTATATCATTATAAGTGTTTTTGCTAGATTCCTTTTCTCTGCTGTGTTTTTTGTTCTTCAGTCGATCTGCATTTTCCAAATTTTGTTATTTTTAAACTCATTTCGGACCCCGAGGTGAGGTGAAGTTGTATAGACTGTCACAGATGTCCACTGCGCACTGCAAGTCTACCCCACATTACGAAACAACCTCAAGGGATTTGTGTAATAAGAAATGCATAAGCCATGAAGCATTACGGTGAATTTGAATAATATGTTTACATAAAATATTTGGGCCTTACAGCAGGGAGATTGTATTTGAATTGTCTTAGGGATCACTATGTAAAGTCATTTTCTTGAATGTAATTGTACTTGGTTTGTACTCTGGTCTCCAGAGACTACAGCCCCCATGAGACTTCTTGGACATAATGTTAAAGGGCCAGTACGCTGAAATAACACTAGAAAATATACATTAAACCAAATCTTCTGTATCACCGTGAGATGAACGGTTTTTGCTGGTTTTCAGCTTGTGTTAATAGTGGGCAAACTTATGAATGTTGAAACTACTTGAATTTGTTCTTTTTCCTGTGATGCCTTAAAAAAGTAGTGCTCATATTAAGTGTCGGTGTGCGGATGCGTGTGTAAGCAAAGAGTGTATTTGCAGCAGAAAAGATGCATCAGAGATGAATAAGAAATACACAAAGCAAAAATGTTAAGTACATTATGATCGTGACCTCTTGATAAGTTTCACTTTAATTCAACTTTAATTTTATTACAATTCAACCATTGTATCAAGAACGCATGTGGCACATACACTCGCTGGTCACTTTATTAGATACATCTGTACAATCTAATGAAATCTAATACAGCTGTTTGATTGTGTTTGACAGTGAGGTCATAGTAGGTGATGGAGTCACACACTAGTACATATTAATAGGTGCAGAGCTGCTGTATAGATGGCCTTAGATTGTACTAGTGTACCTAATAAAGTGGCCTGTGAGCGTACATGTATATATATCGTCACCTCTTACTATTTACTATAGTCAAATGGAAAAGTACAAATCCAGGGTGCCTGCCCTATCCTTGCCTTTTCCCTATGCTTTCTTTTCCCTTCAAATTCAATAACCTCCCAGCTGTGTGTTTCTCCAGGGATTCCCCCAGCTCCCCTGGCCCACAGACAGACTGCAGAGTCTGTGGGGAGCCTGACACAACATAAACTCCACTGTGACACAGACGTATCAGAGTCTGGGCTGCCTCTCCACTGATGGAGGAGCCATGAAAACGTGGAAACCTTTTATATCTTCATACTTTAAGGGCTGCAGCAGAAGACTGTTGTGTATAATACAAGAGCGGTGTGTTCGATACGACTGCGTGGGCTGCAGTCATAGCAAAATACTAAGCATAGATCCTGTGGCCTATTTAGGCATTGTTTATATGAAACTGGACTACACAGAACAGTTAGCAGGCGTGGATCCAGTTGAGAATCCAAAGCATTATAGAAAATATGTGAAAAAGATTTCTGTGACCCAGTTGGATTTGGCATTCGTGTGGGATGGAAACCAGAACCAGTGTATGAAAGCTCCTTGTTTGAAGATTTGGAATGTAATTTTACAAAACTATGGTGGTAGATTAAACGCGTAACAATTACAAGCAAGAAAAGAACATCTAGACATTTTCAAAATAAGGTAATGGTTTCACACAACTGCTAAAAGTGTATTAGAGAGTTGTGGATGTAGGATCATTATTGTCTAGGCCAATCTATTAGTCTTTGCAAGTTAAAATCTTAACAATAGCAAAGTTGATACCAGACAATATACAGTACATTCAATCAAATCTTCAGTGTCGGCTTGAGATAACCAGTGTTTGCCAGTTTACAGATCATTTTAATTATGAGCAAACATACAGGATGAATGGTGAAACTGCCTGAATTTGTCCTTGTGTGTCATTTGCGGAGGGGCGGATGTGTGAAAGCAAGCAGTGTTTATGCAGCAAAAAATATCCATCACTATGCACTGGAGATGAATGAGAAACTCTCAAATGCAAATAAATTGAGTGCATTGTGATCTAGACATGAATATAATGTGATGGAGTAGAGGTACTTCTATACTTTAATTCAGAAATGACAGTTTCATCCCTTGCAGCAAGAACATGCATAATCCACACGAGGCACATCAACATATGCTATCATCTCTGCTCTCTACTCTATCAAAAAGAAAAGAAGAAAAACTGTGTTGGGCAAATGCAACTGTCTCCCAGTACAGTGCACTGACATGTCCTCTTGTTATTCATGCTTATGGTGCAGTCATTTTCTAGAAATCCAGGGTGCCTGCACTATCCTTTCCTTCCCCCTATGCTGTCGTTTCCCTTCAAATTCAATAACCTCCCAGCTGTGTGTTTCTCCAGGGATTCCCCCAGCTCCCCCCTGGCCCACAGACAGACTGCGGAGCCTGTGGGGAGCCCGACACATACATAACATAAACTCCACTGTGACACAGACGTATCAGAGTCTGTGGACTGCCTCTCCGCTGATTGAGGAGCCACTAAAATGCGAACGCCTTTTTTTTATATCTTCACACTTTAAAGGCTGAGGCATAAAAACACGATAGCGGTGTGTTCGATACGGCTGCGTGGGCTGCAGTCATAGCAAAATACTAAGCATAGATCCTGTGGCCTATTTAGTTATTGTTTATATGATGCTGGACTAGACAGGACTGTTAGCAGGCTTGGCACAAATTGAAAATCCAAAGCATTATAGAAAGTATGTAAAAAAAGATGGCTGTGACCCAGTTGGAATTTGTGTAAGATGGAAACCAGAACCCTTTGTTTGAAAGCTCTTTGTTTAAAGGTTTAGCTTTTGACTGTAATTACACAAATGCTGGTGAATTATGGGTATACTACTTATGCTCTCAGAGGGCTTTCTCACACTGTACTGAATATACTTTGCTTTTGTTGCAGTCTATATTTAGATTCCTCCTCTTATCCCAGTATCATTAGGAGTCATGCTGCAGATCCTTTGACCTGGGAATATTGTTTTCTTCTCACAAAAAGATATCAGTTAACAATCCAGAGAGACTGAGGAGCAAGTAAGCACTCAGGAGTCATTGTAGCCCTTTGGGAATAAAACATTTGACCTTAACCTCTGAAAAAAAAAAAGGGAATAGAAAGAAAAGCTATGCTTGTTTCATTTTTCTACTAAATGCTGCTGATCTGTGTTTGGATTAGAGTTGCTGTATTAAATTTGTAATGCAGGTTTCCACATTCCACTCCATTTTTAATGTAGCTTTATTTGTTAATTTATGAATTCACATCATGTGTTTGTGTAGTGCATGTCAATATGACATTCGAAATGTAACAACAATGCATACAGTGCTTTATAATCATCAGAATCACTTTTATGTATCAGCAATAATTGTTACACTGTAGTCCTGTGGAGGAAGATAGAGGAGATTTAATGTCATTACTTTCTTATGAATATTTTGTTTCAATAACATTATAAAAAGACTCTTCCCCTGTAATTATTGCAAAAAGGTATGTAGCAAATTGTTCCCCAGTGCATGCACTCCCACACACAAACACACTTTTTAGCCACAGAGCTGATGTTGTTATTAGATTATTGTACTCACTTGAGTATTGATTTACCATAACTGCAGATAGGGGCAACGTTTTTACTTTGCTTGGTTAATGTTGTGGCGTTTATGGCTTTTAATGGTGCTATAAATTATATAGCAGCTTTTACTTACCCAGTTAGTGCTTCGGCAGTATTTATATGCCTAGCTCTGGCACTAATTGTTAAAGGAATAAGTCATCATTTCCGAAATAGAAACACTAGCCAACACTAAGACAAGAAAATTGACAAGAGGAAACTGCTAAATTGATTCTGTCCAAAAGTTACAAACCGAACAGCAGCTTTACATAATATTTCATCAGGTTTATTATCCAGATGTACTTATTTAGCCTGGTATCACCCTAGATCCAGTATCACCCCTGGTCTTTCAGGGAACTTTATGAATTTGAAAGAGTTCAACGCATAAAAAGAGCAACAGAGGAGAGGATGAATTCCTCTTCCAGGATGGACAGACTGTAAATAGATGTGTGTACAGATTAAACAGAGATGTAACATTTTAAATTGTGACCTTGAAAAGTGGCTAGTAGGTACATAAAGTTGACATTGAACACAAGTTTCCAGCTAGAATCAGCTACCGGCTCTAATTTAATTTATGATATATTTCCAAAATTAAGTCACACTGGATAGTAGATAACATAGTGGGGTTAGGTCTGCAGACAGGTCTGTGCTAAAACAAGGCCAAAAAGGTGGTTATCATGTTTTTTTTTTAATCACCTTTGGGATTTAACAATACACCAACTGCTTCTGGTAAAAATTGCCCTGCTTGTCAGCGTTGTGTCCACTTTGCTGTGCCCAGCAGCACATCACAAGTTTAACTATTAAACTCTAAGAAAAAGGCACTTACACTACAATGACAAGTGAATGCCGACCAAACCCATCTTTCTGTTTCTCTTCTTCGCATTAGCTTATTCTCCTTTAGTCCCAAAGAAGGCTCTTTTTATCTCCTGGGGGATAACGATATTTACGTAAAAGGATGAGCTATTGATTGAGAGGGGAGGACAGCGACACCGCTGACATGCAGATAGATACTGAACAGCCTATGCATTTATACGTGTCATACACGGCATGAATGAGAGAATATTCATTTCACTCTGGGCTGTATCTCTTGAGTTTTATCAATCAGACAACACATGAGGATGTGGGAGCTTTTCTCTTCAATAGGCCACACGAGCTTTGCTGCTCACTACACATCTTTACATGTGGAAAAAACTGACGCAACACTGCTTTGTTCTAACACTTTACGATATATATATCAAGAGATAAAGAGATTACATTCTGTACTGATTGAATGGGGTGATGACATCAATATGCAATAGCTTGGTTGTTCCCATGTGTGTTTATTCCACATAGATACATCTTCCTGTCTAGTGGGTCATTTGACCTGCACTGGTTTGCACTGATTGAATCACTGGGGAAAAGAAACGCATGGCGGTTCAGCCTCAAACTGCCTACTATGAAGAACCATAACAGGTAGGAGTGCACTCTTTTTATACCTAAATGATGCTCAAGAAGTGGCTTAAATTGAATGCTAGCTCTGCAGAGCTGGTCAATGTCACAGAGAACAGGCAAAGAGACAAATGGCTGAGTGCAGACAGTCCTTGTGTAACAGTTTCGTGAAAGATATCAATGACCATAGCAACATATACAGCAGACAGATTCTCACTGGCAGTTATGCAAATGTGTATGTGGCGTGTGAGTCTAGGCCAGCTTTATGTTACAAGAGGGGAATTCAGCCACACTTGGCTGCTCTGCCGCCGTTACCGTTAGCATTAGCATTGTTCACATATCCCCTCATCTTAGGCCGCTTCCACGCTCACCATCCTCCAACCTCACCCCCGCCTCCCCACCATGTCTCCATCCTCCCCTCATCTTCCTCCTCCCTGCCTGCGTCCTCTCTTTCCTGTTCTTGCTGCGGTGTTGCTATAGCAACGGAGAAATGTGGGAATACCTCCGTCCTTCACAGCGCGCGCCGTAGAGAGGGAGAGAGAGACAGAGAGATGAAGGCAGAGAGGAAGAGGGAGAGGATGGGGCACAGACAGAGAGTGAAGGGGGAGATAGAAGAAGAAAATGAGATGACAGACAAGGAGGGAAGGAAAGGAAGGGTGGAAAATACTGTTGTTATTCAGTGTCTGAATGTGCACCATTACCTGTCACTTACATCCTGACTTTAAGCATTTGTCTCCCTCACCCACCTCTCACCCACTCCCTGAAAGGTCCCCTCCCATTGACATTCAGCACGATGAAGAAGACGCAACTGGTATGTGGCTCGCAGGGTGGGTGCCAGCGTGGGTGGGGGACGGGTTCGACTGGAATGGCACGATGTCGCACAGCCATGGCGTAGCTTCACGCTGGGCCCTACGCACGCCATTTGTTTGACGATCCATGCGTTCTGGATGTCTCCATTTGTAGTGAGGCTGCAGTTTCCATGACAACGCCCGGACTAAAATAGCACCCCGCTTTTCACCCTCTCTCTTTCTCTGTTTTTCTCTTCTGCTCACAATACCCTCATAACAGTTCATTCCTGATCTTGGGCCTCATTCTATCAGGCTGAGATGCCCCATACTGCATTCATGAACACCCCAACCACCACCACCACCACTGTCACCTTCACACACACGCACACACACACACACACACACACACGCACGTACATGCGCATCACTTCTCCTCCCACCTCTTATCTCTCTTTTTCAGTCTCTCCGTCGCCCTGCAACAGATTCTGTCAACATGCATCAACCTCTGCGTTGCCATGACAACGGTCTTGAAAATCACTGCAATTATTTCAACAAAGACAAAAACACTACAGCCACTTGGGGGAGAGGGAGGAAAATGGATGGAGTGTGTGTGTGTGTGTGTGTGTGTGTGTGTGTGTGTGCTTTGTGCGTTTGTGTATTACTGTGTGTTTGAAAGAAAGAGAGCGAGTTGTGAGTCTGTGCATGTTTAGTGACCCCTCAATGAACTGGTGCGTATCTACTGTAGCATTTTCTGCAGCAAATGCGCACATGCTGGTGTGGGTGCATAAGCCCCATATGGCCCCATATGGCACAATCACTTTGCTTTTTGCCACGTTTCCTTTCTTTTGAATATGTATGTGTTGTTCTGTGGATCCACTGAGTCATGCCAACAAGTGTACGAAAGCCCACCTGTACCAGCTAAAGTGCCATGTGTGGATACAGTGTGTGTGTGTGCATGTGTGTGCTAGACTGTGAGAGGATTACTGTACAGTGGTGAAGCTGTGAGAGATAGCGAGAGGTTAAAGCTTGTGGACAGAGAGTGATTTACACAGGGGTGCAAATGCAAGGTCTGTACATTGATGTACACACACACACACACACACACACACACACACACACACACACACACACACACACACACACACACATACGCACACACACACACACACACACACACATATATATATATATATGTTTGAAAAGCAGATGGTTTTAGTAGGTTTTTCATATTTCAGTACAATGTCCAGTTGTTAATTGCCTCTCAAAATAGTCCAACTTTCCCAGCTTTACTTATGCTCTCACAACCAAGCTCATATGTTTCTATAGCAGATGTAAATCTTTAGAGAACTAGTTGTCAATATATATCAAAAATAGCTGTGGTTCCTATCAAGTGTTACTCAAACAAGAGTAAATAGTGTATTATTAGGTGACTATTTTCAGGCAGTGAGCACTTACCACAGTTGGATGACAAATAGGAGATCAAAATAAATGTCAGTGTCCATGTTCATAAAATAAAATATAAAACATGTCACAATTTCAAACTTTAGCCAACAAAACATGGACTTTGTTGACCATTACCAGTCTTATTTTTTCAGCAATATTTGGAGGTTCACTTCTAATGTATTCCCTTAACACAGTCTAACTTAGTTCAGGCTGAATGCTTCCTCTACAGGATTTGTGTACGTGCTGCAAGTTGTGCATGCACATGTTTTGGTTTCTTTTTTGGAGATAAACATCTACATGTCACAATGACAAGTCACCTCTTTGAATACAGTACTGTGTATTACCCAGTTCCCATGTTATACTTATAAAAAAAAAAAAAAAAAAAAAAAAGATTGTCAACACGGTATAACTCTACATCTTCCCACCCACTAATCCCCACCATATCCCATAAAGCTGTTTTGACACTAACAGATACTTACACGTGTGCCGAGTAAGGGAAAACACTCCAGGCCCTGTAATTTTAGGGCCAAACCCACAGCAGATGATATGGCATGTTATAATGAGTGTGGGCCACTGTGTAAGTGTGTGTGTGTGTGTGTTTACAATTTGAGAAACCAGGTGGGTGAGCCTACACTTATTCTATTTGTTTGTCATCTTGTTTCTCTAAAGCCAGAGTGTGCTTAAGAATAGATGACTGTGGCTTTAAAGTGGAGTTATCCACATTTTGAGGGGCCAAACAGGTATCCTTGAGATCAAAAGCTGACTCAAAGATGTCTGCCAAGGTGGGCTGTCATGTCACTGCGCAGCGTGGAATTGGCAGAGACATTGATTTGGACTGCAGTTGACGATGGAGTAGATTGGGACCAGAAATCCCTGGGGAGAGAGAGAGAGAGAGAGATAGACGAGTTCAGGTGGGAGGGCTATAAAAGCTCTTTACTGGAACATGCGCTAAATGTCAATCTGGGTTTGACTGAAGATTTGGCATGCACAGCAGCTCCCTCCTGTCTGTGAATTGTTTGACCATAACAGCAAAATGTTTAAAGACGTATGCTGAGGTAAGTGCAAATGTTCATTTACATGAGCCGGTAAACGCTTTCTGACAAAGACATTTTATTGTGCATCTCCTCTACTGCATATGACACATTCATACATTCTCAATGAAAGTTTAAATTAAGATGACATAAACTCAGCACAGCACTAGTGTTTTAAAAGTGATGACTAAGCTCACATATTTTAAATGTTATATAATTGACCTAAAAGGCATGTTTTGCACAACCTTTGCTTGCATTAAACTGACTAAACTGATTTGTTGTATTCATTCCATATTGGACTTTAGGTTAACATTTCTTGACACATTTTCCCCTCATACTAAAAGGAGAACAGTGCAAACAAAGTAGAGATCGACAAGTCGAAAAGATGCGGACAATCCAGAAAAGTTTGGGCTGTTTCTTCCTGCTCTGTTGCATCTGCTTGACTAAGTGCCGGGTGCTGAAGTTTGTCGTGGCTGTAAGTCTGCTAAGTTTTTTTAATTCTTGAGTACATATTCAATAACAATGACATTTGTGCATTGGATTTCCATTTCACAGTACATAGTCATTGTTAGATTTACCACTTCACATCTAATATTATAGTAATAAAGTAAAAAAGTAATTATAATTAACAATACAATGCTACATGTAAATGCATAAATTATAATAGTCAGTTATAACATGTTTATTTTAATGTTAAAAAAGCAGAAACTGTTTCCTATTGCTGGTACCAGTCTCTCAATACCTCCAGTTGTCCCCTGGTGCTCTCAACCTTGAGCCAATTGCCAGAAGACATAAATCTTAAAAACAAACGTAGTTTTACAGAACGACTTTCCCAAGGCGTCTCCCAAAAGGCTGAAGAACTTCACATCACATTACCAAACCTGACTCAAACAGGAGTAAATAAACTCAAACAGGGGTAAACAGTGTATTTGTTGGTAAATAATGTATTTTCAGCTCCACATCTGGTGCGCTAATGAGCACAGAGTGCCACGGGGTTGACGTATTTTTGTAGGCCAAGTTAGCATCACTCTGGTTCCCTCAACAAAAAGGGCCAATGGGATTTTTCCATTTTTGGACTATTTCAGAAAATAAGGTCTATGACAAAAAGGTTTATGATACTAACAGGTTTTATTCATCAGGATAATGTTGATAAATGAACACCTGTTTATACCCTAAATATTGTTAGGCACGGTTGCCTGGCTTCAACATCACCACCACAACTTTTATTTAGCATGCTTACTATGCATGTAAGTTAGAATAGACTTGTTAGTAGAAGACTTTTCATGTTAAACGTGATGATGTTTAACGTTTCTGACAGCCCCTGTAGTGTCATTTAGCTCTCATCATTTAGCCATTGTTGCCATTTTAGTAACAACTGTTACTAGACCCATCAAATCATGAACGGGGTACTGACATATTTCATGCAGAATAAAACACTTGATTGTATTTTCAGTATCAGTGTGGTGTGTGTAGATTGAATTTAATTAAATGTATGCCCAATTCTTTATTTCTAGATAACTGTTAAAACATGCATTGGTTCAGCTGCCTTGTTTTATATTAGTTGAGTCAAGTTCAGTTCAGTTCATTAAGTCTTAATTCTAGTCTCAGAAACATCTGACAATAAAAAAACAGTTATTACCTCTACAAAGCAAACAGTGATTTGTTCGTTTGACCTTGTCATTTGTTTTGCACGTAAATGAGTTGTTGACTGAGTTAGATGTGTCCATAATTCAGTTTAATCTGCTCGTGTGTCGTCAGGTCAATTATATAAACTGCTCTGGCTTTTGTGTCTTGATGACATCATTTGTGTCTCAAATCCAGACTGGACTGTAAGATAACAGGTTTTTATTTCTGACTTCTGTCTCAAGCTGTATTTTTCCCTTTAGTACATAGTGTAACGGCTGGCACAGCAGCACTGTGTCTGAATCCGTGTGACATAATCTGTTCTGACTTTTAAGGTGTTTCGACACGGTGATCGATCTCCGATTGAGGCTTATCCCAAGGATCCTCATGGGGAGCAGGTGTGGGCTCAGGGGTTTGGACAGCTGACTGAGGTACTGGGTGTTACTCTGTGGGTGTGGGTGCAATCATTATTTTATCAAGCAAGGTTTGGCAAACAGAAAAAGCACACATGAAGAGCATTCATGTGTGGATCATGTTTAAAATCATCAAGAAAAGCGTATATACAGTAGAGGTTTGATTGAATCTCTCCCCACTGTGACATTGTTGTGATCTCAAGAAATAAGCCAGTTTACAGAAAATACACAAATCATCTCTGCCTTTTCGTGATCGTGTAATTTTATTTAAAAAGGGTTGAATCTGACCTTAAATCTGCCAAATCTTGAGTACAAAAGTTCAGATTCTGCAAAGAAATAGGAAAAAAAAATTACAGCGAGCATGATTTTCCTTTCAGCTGGGCATGAAACAACAGTTTGAGCTGGGCAGGTTTCTCAGGAGGCGCTATGCAAACTTTCTGAGTGAAGACTACAGCAACAAAGAGGCAAGTGTATGCATATTGTTAATGCATGTGTGTGTGTGTGTGTTTCTGTGAATTTTCTTTCCCCCAGTGCTAGCTAAGCAATGTCCCGTGTGCCCTAGTGTCACTTGATCCTATTGTCATTTGTGCCTCTCGTTTCAACGTGTGAAATCGAGTTCATGTGTGGCAAGCAACCATCTGCAATGGCGGCAGCCACATCCTTTAAGTTAATTAGCACCACTCATATTGGTGATATCACTGCCATGGCCTTATAATATGCTGTAACATGTGGGGTAATCTTGCCCATGGGCTCATGTACAGTGCAGTTGGCAGCATGCGTGTCGGTTCAGTGTGCCCCTGGGCTGCATGCTCAGCATGCTGAATTCTGTTTTCCTTTCCTGCCTCTTTTTTTTTTTTTTACACTCACTGTCTTTCCTTTTTCTCTTGCCCTCTCTTATTCCCCTCCCCCTCTCTCCATTCTTGCTTTCAGTCCTCTGCCTCTCTTAAATAATGTGCAATTACCACAAAAATAACAAGTCTTCTCAGTACCTGTCACTGGCGATTTGTCGCCCGAGTCTCACTCAACTTGTACCGTACCTTTCCCTGTGCTGCCACGTCTGTTTTAATTTGACAAAAGGAAGTGGGGGGAAAAAAATAAGCATTCTCTGCATCACAGGAACATCCAACCTTATCAGTGTGATTTACTGTGTGCAAAAACCTGACACGAGGTGGCAGAGAGATATAGACGAGCAAAGGCTGATGTCAGAAGAGATCACAGCAAGACAGATCTTTTTCCTTCTCGCTCTCTCATCTCTAGTGATTCTCCTCCTCTTCGTGTTCAGGGAATACCTAAGTTGACTTGGGATAAATACAACTCAGTCATGATATACTGCTGCTTTGCTGGGTGCATTTATTTTGCATCTTTATTACATAAAAAAAAAAGTAACTGAATCATGTGCATTTCTGCTTTTCAAATTATAATGCAATTCTTTTGAGTTTCCAAGAGCATTATAATTTTTCTCTAAAAGGCAAACTAATCCTCGGTGTGCCATTTGGAACAACACTGAACACAGTGGTATCAGAGTCAAACCTAGTACAGCGTATGCCTGCATTTCATTGACATGATTCCTCAACGTTATCCACAGATATATGTGCGGAGCACCGACTATGACCGCACGCTGATGAGTGCCCAAGCCTGCCTCGCTGGGCTGTTCCCTCCAACCAGACGCCCACCTCCCATCATGCCCCAGTTACTGTGGCGGCCTATTCCAGTGCACACCATCCCCAGGGCCCAGGACAAGGTGGGCTGCTGAGCGGCATAAATATTTCCTTTCACACAGCAGCCGTACACAGCCGACTAGAAATGTGTACAAGTTCATTTGAGCTGTTCTCTATAGCTCCGTGTTGCTGCCTGTGTTCACCTCAGCTGAGAACCTGGTGTGCTGAAATCCCCCACTGTTTTTAAGTGTGAAATGAACATAATTGTGCCCAGAAGACTTGCGTTAACTGCAGTAAATGTGGATTATTTTCACTGACGTGTTGTTGCTTTCGTTTTCTCAAGCTGTTGAGGTCTCCAGGCAAAGACTGTCCAAGATTCAGAGCGCTGATGATGGAGACCATTGAGAGTGAGCCCTATCAGAGGTTCCTCAGGGATCACCAGGTAAAATAAACCACAGAAAGGAGACTGTCCAGCACAATGCACTGTAACGTATCCGCAGCATCTGTTCAATGACGTAAATGATCCTCTCACAGCACTTTGTTAAACATCACTTTTATATGAGTCATGTGCCTTTTAACCACTGAAAACTTGCTTGTAACTCTGTGGTTTTATATAACCACACTTATATAATTACAGTGGATGTGAATAATAGTTTTCCTCACTTCAGTTGCGTCTTTTTCTCCTTATCCGTGCCTTGATTTGTAAATCATCAGTGAAATGCACATTTGTGTCAAACAGTGAAATATATACTTCACAGTTGTCGGTGCCAGTGTTATCAGCACCTCCAGTGGACGTGCTAGTTATGCTGTAGACATCATGTCCTCTCAGTGAATTTCTCAGTCATGGTGACTCCAGTGCCTACAAAAAGCTGCACAGTGCAATTTCTCTCACGTTCTTAGAGACACTAATTAACGATTGGATTGAATTAGATTAAGAATTGCAATGAAAAGGTTTTAATTAAACTGAGTCCCATGTGCTGCCTATTAAGGTTGTGTTTAGATCAGGACAGGGCCTCCAGCATTGAATTTTAACACCCTCTGCTGGAGGCACAGTACCTGCAAGTTACATCCAAAATGGTGCCATTTGTCACTGTGTCGCCTGAGGGTGAACTTGCTATAATCAGTAGCCTACATCGATAAACTGTACTGATCCTTTACATTAATCAGCTAATGTGTTCCATTTTGAATTTTAAACACCAGGTAAGAGATATTTTATCAGCGTACCTGCGAAGACAATGACAAAAAGGTTAAGCTTACAAATAAAGATGATAATTGAAGTGCTGTATTCCCTGGAGCTTAAGCAGTCGGAGTGAAAAATTCTTGTTCTTTTCCTCATCGTGCAGCACTTTGTGGAGGAACTCTCCAACCACACAGGCTACACCGTGTCCAAACTGGTCGACAAAAAAATATGGAGGGTCTACGACACTCTCACCTGTCAGGTATACTTGATATTTCACAGCGAGCACAAAGCACACATAAACACAATAAATCACATGTATTACCTGTTATCTGCAGTTCGCAGGTTTCACTTGCTGATAACTGTACAAACAAAAGCTGCGGTAAAGCAGAGGCAAACAAGAGCGATGGAGAGGAGGGGATTCTTTTTTCTTCAGCACATCTGCAGAGAGATGTGACGGCAGTGGGGAGGGGAAGTCATTTTTATACATACAGTAAGACATGAGTAGGTCAGCATATTGAAATGATAATTAAAGCTTTATGAGATGGGTGGATTATAGGCCAGATTTAATATGCTTATTCACACTTGCAAAGTGAAGTGAACATCTGTTATCTACAGACCAGTACTAAAAATAGCCTCTCTAGAGTACTAGAAAAAATGAATTATGACAACAAAAAAAAGAGACCACTTTTTTGTGATTCATTTGTTTTGTAATGTGATTATTGGCGTGATGCTGCGTTGATGAATGTTATTTTCTTGTGCAGAGGATCCACAACTTGACTCTCCCACGCTGGGCCACTCAAGACGTTCTGGACACCCTGAAGAAAATAGCATCATTTGAAGTCATGTACAGCATCTTCAGTCACAAGAGGAAAGAGAAAGCCAGATTGTCAGGAGGTGGGAATTCTTCCATCCATCCATCTATCAATCCATCCATCCAGCCAACCATCCATTAGCCTAACCGCTTTTCCTGTTAAGAGTTACGGGAGTGCTGGAGCCAGTCCCAGCTGTCATTGGGTGAGAGGTGGGGTACACCCTGGATATGTCGCCAGTCTATCACAGGGCTGGTGGGAATTCTTATTAGAGGCAATTGGTTTAAAATACTGTTGTGAGAAAATTGGTTAAAAAGCTGTGTAATGTTGTGACTGCTGGGTTGCTGAGGCTTTGTTTACGCCTCAGATAGTGTATGGCGCTGGATTGGGTTTCTCAAAAGCATATTAGCACATGTGAGCCAATGGGACAAAGATGATTAAAGTGCTAAGACAAGATGCTCAATAAGGTCAAAAGGATTGTGTACATGTCTGGGAACATTTAATTTGCACTACACTGTGTTAATTACCAGGAGTCCTACTGAGTGCCATCCTGAGGAATTTCTCCAAGGCTGTGGATCAAGGGAGCACTCTCAAATTCATTATGTATTCAGCTGTAAGTTCAGTATTTGGGCACATACGCCTGGTTTTAATCCACTGTGCCATCTTTTCACCTCCTCATTTCTGTGGTATTTGTTTCTCATTCTAGCATGACTCTACACTCTTCACCCTTCAGGCAGCTCTGGATGTGTACAACGGCCTTCTTCCTCCTTACGCTGCCTGTCAACTCTTTGAGTTCTACCAAGAGTATGATGGGTAATGACTTCCTTCCATCACTTTATGCACTCCTCTCTTTGTATATTTAAGTACACTACCTAGGTCAGATGGCCGGCTGATTTACTGTTGACACAATTTAAGTAGTAAGTTAAGAATAAATGAATGAATGAATGAATGACTCTTTAGACACACCAAACCAATCATGTACATTGTGTTTTCTTTCAAATCAGCATTATTATAATTAATATTTAAGTATGATTCATTTGCACATGATAGAAACAGTTTTCACTGACCCATTATTATCGCTCATATCATTGTATTAATTAAAATCATTCCTCAGATCCTATTCTTTAGAGATGTATTATCGCAATGACTCCATGCGTGACCCCTACCCCCAACCTGTACCAGGATGCAACGGGTTGGACGTCTGCCCTTTGCCGGTGTTCACTAAGCTGGTGCACGATGTGGTGGTAGAAGACTGGGAAAATGAGTGTGGGCTTAAGACAAAGTTGTCAAGCACAGGTGACTTTTATAAATACTGTCCCTCTTGCACTGATTTTTATTTTAACATGTATTTTGGCAGCATTAATACTTCACTGTGATGTGTGTATACTTTGATTGCTTTAAGGACTTTCAGACTGCACAGATTGTCTGATTTATGTGCTACTAATATACTACATGTACCTAAAGGGAACTGTCATCCCCAACAGGCGTCATAACAGCTCTTGCAGTGGCTGTGGGTCTTCTGGTGGTGGCGCTGTTGTTCAGCATAGGAGTGGCAATGTGCAGGAGGAGGGCACACTACTCCAGGGAGGTGTAGTGCAGACGACGGCCACACGTGCCAAAAATACATAAAGGTGCTTCCTAGCTGTGGAGACAGATCTAATAATAACATGCCATGTATTTTAGTATTTTAGATCCTGAGAGGCTGGTGACCCCTCCTCTTCTGAATGATGGATGTTTGTGTAACCAAAAGGATATACATCATGCACACGAACTGTTATGGAAAGGAACTCAACAGAGAAATGAAATACAGTCAAAATAAAGAGTTATTTATAGCACATACCACTACATTTTATTTGCTTCACTGTTGACAGTGTGCCGTCTACATACTGACACTCACTGTTCATTCACTTTTTGGTTCATATCATTTCACATTATTTGCTCTTCAGTTTTCTCACTTCTTCTCTGGATCTACTGCAACTGTTGGGGAGACACAGCCAAGAATTCAAGTTAGGTTTTGTTGTAATAAGAATAATAATAATAAAAAAGCCCAAATGTAACAACGTGTTTCATTAACATAATAGACCAACCACCTAATAATCATCTGTGTTCAGCACAACCAAAGATATACTAGAGCCTAAGTGAACCTTGCCACTTGTGCCCCTCTCCTTTCTGTCCTTACCCCGGACGTCCAGTTTGCACTCCACTTCGTCCTGGCCGAGCTCATTGACCGCCAGGCAGGAGTATTTGCCTCCATCAAAGGTACTTGGCTTTCGAATGTTCAGAGTCAGAACTCCTTGGTTGTTCTGCATCAAGAACTTGGGATCCTCACCAATGATCATTTTGTTCTTCATCCAGATAATTTTAGGCTGCAGAAGGTAGGATAAAGAAAAGTGAAATTATTAAAACAAACATGCTTAGATATTATGAAATAGATTTATTATGCACAAATTGACACTATTTGTCCTAATTAAGCTGTTGATGAAAAGAGCAACTGTAGGTAGCTTCAGTCGCCATTGCAGCAAACTTCAGGCTTTGATTTACTTATGACACGTCTTGTCTGTCTCCTCTTAAGAATCACTCTCCACAGGCTATTTTAAACATGCCTGTTTACCTTGGGGAAGCCTCTGACGGCACAACTGATGGCAGTGCTGTAACCAGCAACTACAGATCTGTCAACCAGGGGCTGAGTGAACTTGGGCACACAACACATGTCCTTCTCCTTGTAGGGGTTTGTTTTTTGCACCAGGCCTGCAGAGAAGGGTGGGAGGGCAGTCAAACTTAGTCAGCCTCAGTTAATCAGAGCGGGAAGGTGGCACATTTCACTTGATGTCTCCAATTTCTATTTTAAATACAAACACACATACACACGCATAGCCCGTACGTAACATATGTACATATGCATACACGCGCAAACACACTGTCACACCTGTCTTGGCAATGACAGCTGTATTTTTGCTGTGGCATGGCTCCTCGCTCAGGCCACAGAGGTTTTCACTGTAGACACGAAACATATATTCATTGCCCATGATCAGATCTGAAGCTGTGCAGTTTGGCCGTCTGTTATGTTCATAAACGGTGAACCAATCCTGAAGAGAGAGGAACAGGGAGATCATTCCACTGTAAGCCCAAAACACAAGACCACCAATTGGTGGTAAACAGGTTCACAGGGTTATTGTGGCGATAACCAAAGTTTGAAACATTATACTATCTGTTCTTTGTCTCTCTCACCTTGGTCTTCAGGTCCGCCTTCTGGATGGTGTAACCGGTAATCTCACAGTTGCCGTCATCCCTTGGAGGATCCCATTCCAGCGCTGCATTGAAACCCCAGACGTCTGTCACCCGCACTTTCAATGGAGGCCCAGGCTTTTCTGTTTAGATTGAAACATTGCACTTTTTTATGTGATTAATTACAAATAGTCTAAATTCATTTTTCTATTGGTTCATAATTTCTTAAATATGTTTATTAGGTAAATAGGACAAATAAGGTTGTCAGTAAAATAAGTCCTTACCAACTATCCTGATGTCAATAGTTGCCCTATCCTCCATGTTCTCGATCTGTAGAACCAGCTCATATTTTCCAGTGTGCTCTCTCTCTGCTGAGCGGATGAAGAGGATGCTGTCTACATTGGAGTTGCGCACATTGACCATCTTGGGGTCAATGGGTTGTCCATCCTTATACCAGGTGGCAACGGGGCGTGGCTTGCCCTAAGTAGACAACAATATATTCTATTGTATGGGATGCATCAGATTTGCTGCAAGTTGTCTTTTAAAATATGTGGCTAATATTTGCAGTGTTTTCTATTTTGAGTTGGAAGTTTGCAGAAACAGAATTAGTGACATCAGTCACAGGAGGAATTCTTACCAATAAACTAAAATGAATAATAAATACACAATACAGCCTGATTCCTACCTGGAAGGGGATGGTCAGGTTGACCTTTTCTCCAACTTTCCTGATGTACTTTGTTCTCAGGTCCCGGGGAAGGCGAATCTTAGGATATTCTGTATCAGGAAACAAAAACTCACTAAAATACACTGTTACACTATGATAACATAACAAGTACTAACTGCTATGAGAGGACACAAACAGATAATACAGTCTACAAGTGCTCTTTGACTCATGTCTGTTCACAGCTAAGCCTGGCTGACTCACCCATAATCTCACGTATGGTGACGGGCTGTGACAGAATAGCAGGAGGACTACGTCCAGCGATGTTTACAGCCACTACCCTGAAGTTGATCTTTTCTCCCACAGGGAGGCCCCGCACCACATATCCCTGCTTCTCACACAGATCCTGGTTTGCCACCACCCACTCAGTTGCTAAAATAAAAGAGAATTACATGCTGTAAGTCAAAGTGAGTGGGATTTGAGTCTTGTTACTTTATTGTGATATATTTTTTGCATGCACGTTTGGTGGGCTGGTCACCTCCTTCTTTGCAGTATTCAATAATGTAACCATCCAAGCCACCAGCTCCAATTTTCTCTGGCGCAAGCCACTTCAGGGTGCATGTGCTGTCTGTCACATCGTGGACTGTCAGACGCGTTGGCTCACTAGTTGGGGCTGAGGTTGACAGAGAGACAGACTCAAGAGAATTACTTGCTAGGTAGACTGCATATGAGTGATGCACAAAATGGAGGGACAAGGACATGGAGTATAGCTGAGAAAGAGAAAGTAAAGATGGCAGTGAAACCTACCAATAGGCATGAAGGGCTTGGAGTTGAGGCTTGGCTGAGACAAGCCAATGCTGTTGACAGCAAACACCCTCATCTCATAAAAAATACCCTCAATCATCCTCTTAGCCTCATATGTAGTTGATTCATATACATCAAAGTTGAGCTTAGTCCATCTGGAGGAACCTTTCTTCTTCCTCTCCATGAGATAACCTGATTGGGGAAATGGCAAGTGGCCATGTACATGAATATAATTTCAAGACAAAATCCTTACAGTTAGATATGTATCTTATAGTATATGGTATACATTATATTATGTGTTACAGTATGTAAAGTACTAAATGCCGAAGACGCCAATACCTTTGATCAGTGCACCTCCATCAAATTTAGGAGGCTCCCAAGTAATGGTGGCGGAGTCCTCTCCCACTGATGTGCATTTGACATGCTCAGGTGGGTCAGGCACATCTAAAATACAATTACAGTTTGGTTTAATATAAGGTTTTAGAAAATACCAAACCATATTGCAGCACATCAGTCACAAAGTTAAGACCTGATTTATTTACCACATTTTAATGTAAAGTCTTCACTTACCCACAATCTTCACAAAGAGCATAGCCTTGTCCTCTCCAGCAGGGTTGGTAACACAGATGGTGTAATTACCCTCATCATCTCTTTCTGCTCCCTCTATGACGAAGCAGCTCAGGTCTTTCCTAGCCTCCACTCTTACACGCCCTTCTGCGTTTGTGATTACCTAATGGACAGAAAATGAGAATGGGTTCACTACAATGATATGTCATTTTGTATTTTGTGTAATTTTGTGAACAGTTGTAGCACACAAATGAGTCCTCTGTTATTATATTATTATTATTAATGGTAAAACAAGAAGCATGGTGCTCTCCCACTAGGAAACAGATGTATCCAACTTTGGTTCTTTGACTAAAAACATCAAGAGCAGTCTCTTTCCTTGGACCCCTGTGGCTGTGACACATTTTTTCTTGTGCTGAAGGTTTTTTACAGATAAAAAGGTAGAGGGGATAGTGAGGATTTAAAAATCCTATACTGAAATACCACACTAACTAAATATCCGTCTGACATTCCAGTGGTGCTTTTCTATTTCCACACAATTTCTTCTTTTAATATTCAAGTTGGCTGTTGTGATAGTTAAGATTAACTGGTTCCAAATAAATAGCACAAGTGCACTCAAAACAACTTATGCAATCCAAATACTTATATATTTATTAATTTGGTTGAAGAAGAATATATTTATTCATTGAGCTCCAAGATATACTGTATATCAAAGAGTGACCTTCAGTGCCATAGCCTTACTTGATCTCCTTTAGACCAGACAACAGTGGGTGCTGGCTCTCCTGTAATCTCCACATCCAGTCTGAGCTTGTTGCCCGCCACCACAATGATGGTGTTTTGAGACACCATGTTACCAGTGGTATCCAGGTGGATCTTTGGAGGATCTGGTTAAAAAACATACAAGGAAGCATGTTCTCATAAGATATGAACAATACACTGTTTTAAAAAGTTTCAAACTGTTTTCAAGGTAATATAAAGCTACCTACCTTGTCTGGGTACATAGTCAATCTTAATTTCTGTATTGAGGAAAAAAAAAAGTTGACAGTATTACACAAGCTTCTTATCATTTATGTATTCTTATGACTACTGCGGTAATCATGCTGTTTTTCTCACCTAAGAAGTTGAGTTTGGCTGAAAGTGACAGAGCATATCCATCAGGAACAAATGTGTAGTCTCCAGCATCCTCTGGCTTCACATCCTCAATAATCAGCCGGTGAAACCTGAAACAACAAAAATGGGTTTGATGGGGGGTAAACACCTGTCTCATGAAGTTAATACAATGCTTCACAGTTGGGTGAATATCCCAACATAGTTTATATGGCCTAAATGCATTGCCTCATCTTTATAAACCACTGTACCGTACCTTCCAATGTGAGTCATTTTGATGCGACTGTTTGGCAAGACCTCCACTCCATCTTTATACCACTTTCCTGTGACTTTGTCATCAGACACCTCACACTTGAACAGAGCCTGTTCAGTAGCCCTGACTGTCAGATCAGCGATGTCCTGCAGTACCTCCAGTTGTTTTTCTGAACAAGAGATTGGAAAGCACAAGAAAGTGGATCAGGCAGGAGACAGGAATCAGAAAGTGACAGTAGGGTGAGAGGGAGTATAAAGCTCATGATGGTTACATCCTGACACCCACTGCCATGAGTTGTTAGTTTGTTTGTAAGGACAGGCGTTAAGCCCCTGGGCCAGCAGTTAAATTCAGCTGCATCCTCTGCACTGAGCTGCATACGTTTAAATGACAGCAAACCCAGACTAAATATAGTAAGTGTGCATAAAATACCATACAGTGGATACACAGATAAAACAAATACCTTATTTTAAATGGTAATTCATTACAAGTGTTTTTGAAATTCAAAAATAGCACTGAGTGTGATTATTATATTTTGAAATAGTACCTTCCACCTCCAGCTCTCCTTTGGTATGCCCCCCATTTGTCCAAGCATGGTACATTCCAATGTCATCCAGCGTAGCTTCCTGGATGATAAGTGTGTGCTTCTTTCCATCTTTCTTGAAGCGAAATTTGGTATCTTTGTCTTTGTGAAGCTCTTGATCCTCAAAGAACCTGAAAAAAAAAAAAAAACATAACTTACCCGCATAGCAAAATATTTAACACAACGTAACAGTAAAAGTGTGCTTGATGTATATTTATCAGTCGTTTCTTATTTGTTTGTTAGGCGCACTGTAAAGAAAGAATCTAACTTTGCAGATTTTGTTTTATTTTGGTGATGCTAACTGATATTGATTTATTCTTTCAAGCTTTTTTTACATAAAGAAATAAAGAAATCCAAGTTTTACACACAAGACAATGAAAATAAGAAACAACACTTCAAGTTCTGTTTTGAAAGTATACTTTGCAAGCTATTCAACTATGTACATGGTTCAATATGTGACACAGGCTCCTTGTGAGGTCATATGATAAAGTGCAGCAGGTTGATGTATGTACTGCACATACATGTAGGAACAAATGGTGTGTTGTTTAAAGTGCCCATACTGTATATGTACATGTGGAAAATCCAAGTAGATTATTGTAAGCGGAAAGTCTGAAAATTTGCGTGAACACACCGTATGTAACACTCATGGCTTAAAACTTTGAATGAGGTCAAGGTTTAGGTCCTAACCAGTCAGAATTAGTCCATCTTTGAGATTCAGTCCTGAAATTAATCCATCATCCACGAACTGGTTGGAACTAAACACGCACACAATGTTTGTTGGACCGGTCCATCAAAATCATACAAATCCACAGTTTGTTCAGATCCTAAGAGGAAGGAGGAAGAAGAGAGACTTCGGAGTTTGTCCAAAAATTGAGCAATGTCCATGCTTTGTGCTCTAATGCCCCTTTTTTTGCTGTATTCAGAGTCTGCTGTAGAGAGGAAGAACAATGTCTGACTGCGAGTGTTCGGTTGAGGTCATCATGGTTGGTGTTTGGACCGAGCCTGAGCAGGGACCGAGACTGAGCAGGGATTGTGTCCCTGAGACTCGACAATACGTCATGTCGAGAGTGAATTTTGAATGGACCACTCAGGGACTGCACTTCTAACATACTTGGTGTATGTCTACAAGCACCATAGAGTCATATACTGTAAATGTACCAAAATGACCTGAATGTGGATTTTACATAATATGGGCACCTTAAATACAAGAAGCAAAGTGAAATGACTGACCAAACTTAATGACTGAACTGCTGCAGTTAAGTTCAGTAGTGTAAATACATACTACTACTTTTTTCTGTTTGAAGAACAGGAAGTGGTATTCTAGCATGTATTAAAGCCATGACTTGAAGTTGAGTCAAGCTAGTTGAGTCAATGTTGCAAAGTACTGTGATATTTACTTACCACATGACGTGGGCGCCCTCCTCCGACACCTCAATCTCAAACTCAACTCTCTCTCCCACCACCACATGATAGTCATCCATCAGTTTGGTGATGGTCACAGGGGGTTCTGGATAGAGGAGTAGGAGAAAATAATAAATTAAATAATAAATAAATAACTCACATAAAGTCATACATAAATACTATTCATAGTGTAATCTTGAATGTCCACGAAGAGAAAAGAGTCCACCTTTGACAAACACCTCTGTGAAACACTTGTCTTCACCAATCACGCACTCATATGCAGCATCATCAGCCAGAGTCGCCTTATTGATGGTAAGGGTTCTGACATTGCCGTTTGCCTCCATGACATACCTTAAAAACAATAAATGTCAAAACGTTCAGTGTATGGGTCAAACTGTGTACAATGCATTATTTCACCTGGCTCATATAAACTTGCAGTGTATAGTTTGACCTGCTGTTCTTCATTAGATAAAACACATCTTCAGCTGTGTTACCATCATTGCAACAGGGTTTTCTAATTATCAGGTATCCTTTTGAATTATTACTATTGGAATACAGTGCTAAAGTGATTATGATGTACTATGTTCATTATGTAAATATTCCTTTAAACACAGTCTTTTCCAGCTGCAATGGTCATTTGCAATATTAAGAGTTTCTACATGTAATGTACTTTATTTTTAGAGGTCTTTGTCCCTGGGGTGTATAGTCTGCATAGAGCAGGCAAAAGGCAGTGCAACTTCCTTAAGCCCCTGGGAGGCTTCTTATGACCCCCTAAAAATAAAACATGTTGATGGCAGCATTATTTCAGGGCATGACTTTGTGGCACCGATAATTTTAGCTTGATATTTTTAAGACATTACCATCGAGTCCGTCTAAGCTTGATGATTAACGTGATACACCCCGATGCCTCTGTCTAATTAAGCTAATGAGTTGCTTAGCATGGTGAAAAAAGACACTGAAAAAAATCAGTGTGAACTAAAAATCAGTGGTGTATGTGCACGTTTGAGTTTTTAAGCATGTACTTGGCTGAGGGTTTGATCTCCTGGCCGTTCTTCAACCATTTGACCTGGACATCCGGATCAACTACCTCACATCTCAGAACAATTTTCTTGCCCTTTTCCACTGAGTAGCAAGATTCGAGCTTCTTCAGGAAAGCTGGGAGTGCAGAAAGAAAAGAAAAGGGGACAGGAAGAGGATAAATTATGACTGAACAGCTCATCAGTTCATGAAAACATTCCTTCTCTTATGTTCCCCGTCCAATTTCTTGGTGTCTTTCTTCCTTTGTCTCTCTCCTGCTGTACATCCATCTCTACCCTCCTGAGGTCAAATCTCACCTCCCAGTTCAATTCCTTCATACTTCAAATGCCGCTCTTCTTCACTCTTTTTCTTTGCTCATCACCTGACCCAACTTACCCTCGCTATGCTTGGGCTCGACTTTCATCTTTTTCAGACGTTTCAGCATGCCCCTCAGGTCAGTGATGCCATACTCGAAGGCAATTTTCTCATACTCGCTCGGATGGGCATTCTTAAGCAATTCCCACACATCTATAGCTGGTTCCTCTTTTTCGGGTTTCTTCTTCCTGTCAGTTGAAGAAAATAGATACGTGTACAAACAGAACTGGAGAAGCATAAAGGATTTTTTTAAAGCAAACATTTCAAACTGGGTGCTTGATAAACCAAATAACACTTAGTGTCTCACCTCTTAGTGGCTTTCAGGAGAGCACTGAAATCCAAGTCACCCTCATCCTCTCCAGCATCCCTGAGTGTATTGAAACAGACCAGTTCATATCTTCTGATATGGCAAGATATCAAATTTACCTTTGTGTCATATACTGTGCTATAGGATATTTGCTAAAAGACACAAACACACACACACACACACACACACACACACACACACACACACACACACACACACACACACACACACACACACATACACTTACACACTGGAAAACATGTTATAAATAGTCTACACACAGTATATATTTTTCCTCTTGTGTGTGGGCACATGAGCACATACAGTAAGTACTACTGGCTGAAACACAAACCCCAATGCACTTACGCTCTCTTGAAGGCAGACAAAATATCCTCCTGCCCCTCATGCTGTGCGGCTGTAATGAGAGAAGTTGCAGAGAACGCAAATTAAGGCTGGATCAGATCAAAACATCAGCATGGATGGAATATCGCAGTCTCAGTGGGCCAGAGTCCATTTTCACTCACCCTCTACAGTGATTTCAAAGGTGGAGCTGTCACACTTGTCTTTTGCAGTCACTTCACACCTGTAGCCCCCAGCATCACCAGGGACCACTTTGATGATCTTCATTTCATAAGTATAGATCTTGAGGAGAGAATATTACTAAATATTACTTAGCTATTTTTAAAAGAAGATCATGTCACGCACCTTTCTTGCACACATACCTTAGTATTTCTGTCATAAGTTTCTTTGAACTGCATATGTTTCCCAGCCTTGCTGCCCAGGTCCAGCCACTTGCCCTTCAGCCATTTCATGGTGGGTTTCCTGGTCAGGGTGCTTGAGTCAACCTTAGCTATGAACGTAACATCCGTTCCTGCAATTCACGACAATTATCTCATATAACCCAAGTTAACAGGTTACACTTCAAGAAATACTACTATTTCTTGACTGTATTGTTGTTATTATTCATACATCCATTTGCATTTCTAACCTGCAACAGCGACCACACTTTCTGGAGGTTTCTCAACGAAGAGCCCAGTGAGCTCAGTCGACTGAGACTCTGAAAATAAGGAACATAAAAATGAGTTCTCTCTTTCATTTTTAATTCATTTTTTGTGGGAGTCATCTACTACAGCCACTGCAAAATAAATAAGGAAAGAAAGGCAGAAAGAAAGAAAGAAAGAAAGAAAGAAAGAAAGAAAGAAAGAAAGAAAGAAAGAAAGAAAGAAAGAAAGAAAGAAAGAAAGAAAGAAAGAAAGAACTATTCAACGCCTCTTTATACAACCACAATTTGCAGCAACCAAAAGTGCAAAAGAGACAGTGAAAAAAACAGCAAAATAAAAAATCCTAATCACTCCTCTATATACTGACTGTGCATATGCTGTAGTGCAGTTATCAGACATAATAAATGTAAACTCTAATCCCAAATGCATTTCTTTAATACTTCAAATGTGACCACTTCCTGCAATGTAACATTGATTTTAAGCACATTAAGCAAGTCTTACTCCAAATGTATCTCTAAAACTTCCATTGACATTATTCTAATATAGTTAGACGCTACTGACAATTTACACTTACATGCTATGGCTTTGTGGTTTTGTCAAAGGTTACACATAACAATAAAAGGATACATTATTTTTCAATTATTTCTGACTGCTATGTGTTCTCAAGATATGTCCCATGTTTTCTTAAGCAAATGTGATACATAACAGTTGATTTATAATTACTACAGCAAAATATCATTATCAAATGATGAGGTCCAGGATGTATTAGTATACCCTGACTGCGCTAAGTATACTGCTTACAGCGAGCGCACCTGTTGAGCTTCATACATCAGCGCATTCTACCCATATCAAAGATTGGATATTCAAAGTACAAATCTTTAAACAACTCTAGCAGCATCTAATTTAAGACCATGTCTTAAATAAAAAAAATCCTTGTTGATACTTAGTCCCAACAAATCAAATCTGTTTTTATCAATATATTAACCATTGCAGAACACATCTTTAGTGATTATCACATTACAACCCATAGGATGCTAACATCTGCATTTCTTAGCATCACATTATTTGCATGCAGCCACACTCTGGCTGGGAAAAACAAATACTCCCATTTAACATATGGAAGCATAACAATTAGCTGTTATACTGTACCATAGGTCTGTGTAAACTCATGAGGTAAAAACAAGGCAAGTGGACAGCAACTACAATTGTATTATTCTAAAGAATTATTTAATTAATACGACACACAGTGAAATGCAATCACAACTTTACACATAAAGGTAAGATCATGGCTGTTATCAATCACAACATAATGTGATCAAATGTATTGATTACCGTACCTTTAATCACCGAACTCGAATTATTATTTGAAATTACCTTGACTTATTTATTTGGACTTATCTTCCAAGGCTGCTTGTCACAAAGGAGGCAACTACTTTCCATAGTACTGAGCATGTGCACCCCAGGCCACCTAAACAAACCACTGAAGTGTGACGTCAAAGATGTGTTTATATATTATTTGTTTATTGTATCGCAGCTTTTTACATTTTCCTCACGAGATAACCCAAGACTAATTCAATTCCAGGCAATTCATTCACGTTGCTCTTTTAACATTTAAAAGCTTTATCTTATTTTAGCTAATTGGCAGTAACTTCTTGCTAAGGTTCATAAGCAGCAGTGCTGCAAGTCCCACAAACCAGTCTGCAGTTGGCCAAGTGATGATAATCCCCCACACACTATACCCCCATGGGCATGGCTTAAAAACAGCCTTGGTATGATAAGAACTTCCCACATAGAGCTTCTGCTCTAATAGACATGCTGATGGCAAGCTCAGTGTGGTGCAATACCCAAGCTGGAGTCAGTGCTGAGGATCAAACACATAGTAATGGAGGACATTAAAAAATCTAATCAAAAGCAATTGCAAGTGTGTAGAGAGTGAAAATGTCCTGATTCTTTGTAATTACAGTTAAAGTATGTCTCAAGAAGACACAGAAGCTTTATTCAAAATCTCATGCAACCACCAGTCAGATTTTAAAATCCCTTTTTCCACATTCAAGGACTTTAAAAAAGATAATATCATGTCTGAACTTTTCCTCAGCTGCTATCTTTGGATTAAAGCCAGCTTGATAGTCGTACTAACAACCAGCTAAAATATCAAGAGTCAAATCTCTTGGCAGTTTAGTAAATGTTGCGGACAGAGCATGGTGGAAATCTTAAATGTAGGAAACTGGCAACTGTATACTGTAGGTGGTGGACCAGTACCACAGGAGCCATTTCCCAAGGAATTTATAGAGGTAACAACCAGGGCAGCAACCAAATTTAACATTTAATGACCTCAACCCAGCTGCTTGACCTCTCTCTTGGTTCAGCAGCAACATTTCGGAGCAAATTTTAGCTCAGCAGCAAATTTCCCTAAGTTAACAATCTTATCGCCTGTAGTGAAGTCTGTGGTTACCAACTCCTTTTGTGTGTACCCTAGTCTATCAACCATGTCTTACCACAATACACTACATAAATAGACCTAAATAGATGCCACATTGGAGAACTTGGCCTACCCTGCTTTGTGGTATCGCCTCGATATGGGATTATGTTCACTGCATTACTGCAAGATTACTGACTTCTCAGTTGACAGGAGGTCTGGGTGCTTCCATAACCATTTTTCCTTCCAAAGTGCTCCTAGTCAGTCTGAATACAGAACACGTCCAACTTACCACTCTGGTAGCTGTGCCCTTGAAGGACAGGGACAGTTTCGTAATATGAATAACAGAGCTTTAATGTCACTTGTAAAATCTGGGTTGGGGTGCAACCCAAACATTTTTAAGGTGCTGACTTGAGCATTATTTTAATGGCTATGATACACAACCAGGTCCACTAAGTAGACAATCTGCAGGCCTTCAGCTGTTTGAAGGCACTGACTTTGATGCGTGGACTTTGGTGTCTTGGATAATGTCACGGCTGAGCTCTTCTTGCAGTTTCCTAATACAGAATAATGTTAAGTTGAGAAGCAACTATAAAGGTGTCATCACAACATATGACACTCGGGATGTTATTGCTTGGTATGTTCGCAACAGCTGCCATTGTTTCATGATAACTGTTACACATGAACCACAGCTGTGTTTCCACTCTCACTGTTTAAACTGCCAGAGGGACATGAGCAAAGAGAGATGATCTCAGATGGAAAGATCAAGAATCTTCATAAGGACAAATAAATCCTGAATTGCTGAGGGAACACAAACAGCATAATTTGTAAGTGAGATGTCTGATGAACTGGTACTGAGCAAAACAGGTGAAACAAACAAGCACAGCATCAGTCGCTTACTACACATGACAACACTCCAAGAGGGTCCTTGTTTTGCATCAGGTGAACTGTAGACCTGAGGTGTGGGCTATATAAGCTCTGGAAGGATTGTCATGGGATTAGTAAGACACAATATTGTAGCAAGCCCTGCATTTATATTGCATATCACATTTTCTCTTGCAACTCCGTGTTGTTTTTTTGTTTTGTTTTTTTGACAAGCAGCCTAATAAACACTTGTGTAAGTTAACAAAGGGATGGTGGAGTAAAGTGATTTTTGAAGAATTGCAAAAATCAGTCCAAATCGATGTCAACGTGATTTCAAATAATAAATAAAAAACAACCAGGCCCAAGTAACACTTCACATATTATGTGACATCTTGACCAGCACATAATACCAAAAACACTCAAATCCTACTTTTAGAGGAGCAAAATTAAATTCTGAACAGACAGGTGAATACAAATGTCAATCTTTTCTTACCATCCCAATCACCATCTGAATCTGCTGCAGACAAGGAAGCAAATGACACTGAAAAAAAGCAGCTACGAAGCAAACATTTGTGGTTGCACAAGAAGACAAACAGTAGCAACAGAGGCAAATGAACAAAAATAACGGAAGCATCATGCACCATCATCAGAATAAACTCTGCACTAACAAGGTAAATACTTTCTTTTTGACATGTTTAGGGTTGCTGCATGCAGAGATATATCAATAAGTGGAAGAAATAAAATGCTCACAGTAGAAACACACAGAAACAAAAACATAGCAAACAGTTTGTTACTTTGGAATACAGCCATACATTGCAAAATGGTGTGTTGCACATAGTATGAAACCAAACCAAAGGTTAATTTCACACATAACATATAGAGTATCTTTACAGTATATGTGTGTATGAGACAAAAAATTAAAAACAACATTTAACATGAAGTCCATTGATTAGCAGCACTCACAATTATGGACTTAAAGCATGAGGCCACAATTTTTCAAGCCTGTCTTAAAACAATAGTGAGATGACAGCAGCATCACTGAAAGAGGTTTTATTGGAAAAGATGGTTTAACAGATCCTTTCTCGAAGCTGTCACAAGTGAAAACCACAGACTTTTTCTATGCTAAACGTATTAACATAACAGCTTCAACTTTGAAAGGTATCTACTTAGTAGATGTAATTACTAACTAGCCTCTTACAGTGATCACCCATGTGTTGTTTTAAGGTAGACTTGAAAAAATGTGCACCCATACTTTAAGTGGTAAAATAGTGAATGTATTAATTTACCATATTAATTCATGTATTTTGGGAAATCGCAAAAATACATCATGTAAACATTATGTATGTCAACAGAGACCAACCTGAAAGTTCATTAAAACTAAAAGACTCATGCAGATACTGTCATCCTCACACACAATGTGACCTATGTATACACTCTTATGTGAATACATTTGGTTTATATACAGTTGCTCTATATATTAAACCAACTAGTTAAACTATTTGCGTCCAGACTTCTGTCTTACCTTCATCTGCAGGGAATGCATCTAAAAAAATTAAATGGAAATCCAGTATGCAGTTTAATTATTTAACCTTAGAGAAAAGTCAGTAGAAAGTTTTTACTGTCTCCTACTAAAAGATGCCTATAATCGTCTGGCTGCAGGTGGGTGAGGCAAATAAAAACCAAAGTTAGGTGAGTGGAAAGAAAAAGATGCTGAGACTTAGAGCACATTAAACTCAGAAATGTTGCAAAGACAAACAGTCAACTAGTTAAACCCAACAGAATACACTCTTAACAGCTTGTCTTCTATACATCAGCTTAATGTCTCTTTAAGACCAAATGAAAGGAAACAACAGAAACCTGATGCTGTTATGTACATCACATACAATACATGTGCAGTCACTTTGCTGATTTTGTTTTACAATATTATTACAATAGCAATAATAATAGAAATAAATTAGTAATAGTAAATCAATTAGTGATAAAGTCTAATAAAAATGACACGTGTGTGCACATACTAAGGTCTTTTTCAACACGAGTACAAAGCGTACCACCACACAGTGTAGACGTGGTTCAGGCTAAGACGTGTTGCTGTAGGCTAAGAGTGCAAACACTGATTCAAAATGGGAAAATAACTGCATCATCCCCATCAGCTTCATGTTATGTGACCAAATGTGATTGACATATCTTCTTCTTCTTCTTATATATATATATATATATATATATATATATATGAAGATGCTGTCATGAGAAAAAGTAAAGTTAATAAATGAAGACTTGGCTCATGCTGATTAAACACCCTCCCAAGTCAAAACATTTGCTTGACTCAGACAGTTGACTGGTTATGTGGGTGAAAAGCGAAAATGTGACAGCTATAATCAAGTCACTGTGTGATAATGGACGACACACAAAGGTCAGTCGGCAAAATGCTGTGGTGCAGCTGACTTACCATCCCCCTCCGGTTTAGCTACGGAACAGACACAGAAACAGAACAAGAAGGTGATTAGAACCATCACATACACTATTTATCTATACAGTTATACAATATTTACAAAATATTACCATTGTCTTTTAATCTGTTAATTACACGTCTGGATGTAATTCCGGGCCTGTAGTCTTAAACACTACCTAGCAGGTAAATGGATGTATTCTGCAAAATGGCCACAGTGATCTAGATCTTGATCTCTTGATCTAGATTGTTGACTCACTTTAGATTCATTTAGTCACCGCCTTTTTAAATAAAGTTACCACACTATGTTTAGTAATCGTACCGACACTTTTCTCTGGCCAAACTGGAACTTCAGAAAAAGGCAGACAGTCAATTTGTTTTGAGTGTTGAGTGCTATGGGTGTAATTGTTGAGGCCCAAATCTGGTAAAAGGAAATTCTCAACTGAAATAGAGGTGTATGATATGCCCAGTGCACCAAGTGTCTCCAGGGGAGAGGGGGTCACTGCAGGAGCTATAAAGGCCAGAGATGGTGTCTTATGATCTCCCTGAAGTCGTGCCACATTCTCTTAAGTTGAACATAGTTTCCTTGAATAGTCACCTCGCTTGACCTACTTGCTTTACTGATCACTTGAGGCTTCTTATAAATTTCAGACTACAACAGGTGTCATGAAATGCTTGATATTCACTTAGCTGTGACAAAAAAAAACATGATTTATTTTATTATTAAATTATTCATGTGTTGGAAGTCTTCATTTGGTTTCTTAAGTAACAAAAGCCATAGAGTGGCATACACTAAGTTACTTTCTTGGTACAAAAAAGCCCAATTTAATGACATACTGTACAAACTAGAGCTTTAGACACACTGTGAGAGGATTTCACACCTGTGCTGAGCATAAATCTGCATCAGCATCTGCTAAGTCAGTCCACTCGGGCCAAGAATCTTGATCATCTTCAACAACTTTGTGATAAAGCTGAAGAATGAACTTCAGAACAGCTGTTCTTCCCTGTATCTGTGTTTCCCTTAGAGACTTTCTGCAGTTTCATGTATTGGCAGAAGTTTTCAGAGTTGTGGTGGTAGATGTAAAACTATTAGTATGACTTTGGAAAATATGCTTGTTGAGTGTATAGACAAAAAGTGAATGAAACTTTTTGTTTTGTTGTTACTAACCATAACCAAGCTCCCGGCAGTACTACATGCTGTATGTCTTTGTCTACCTTCAGTTTATTACTCGGGGCATAAGTTACAAAATACTTTTTTGTAGTCAGTTTAGATACTTCGGGTCTTCACTGCACTGTTTATTTACCACCAACAGCCTGATTTACTGAGTGTGTAATAACCCAAACATAAAGACAGCTATTAGATGACCTGACCTTATCAAACCTCTCAGGAGCTCTAGGTTGTCTCAAGGCAGTATGCCAGAAGTTTTCCAAGTAATCTCATGAACACATGATTGGTTTTAATCTGCTATATGAAACATATATATATCTTTTCTTATTTATTATCTTTAGTTACAATAACCGTCTTGTCAGTATCTAGTTTGTGCTACAGTGGGCAATATACCACACAGTTTTAACAATCAAAAAAATGTTTTTTAAATAAAATTTGAATGTCTGCCTGCAAATTAATTTCTATTTTAGAACTTCTTTTAACATATGTCAAATGCACTTTTTCCCTTATGTACTGATAGTGACTGCATATACAGTAATTCATTACTTAAAGACAGATGTGTCAATCACACTGTGTAATCACTTGCTCATTTAATGTTGTGGTTCTTGTGTCGTGCAGTAGTAGATAAACAGCGTTGGGGAACTGGAGGAACTTCACAGAGCAGTTTTAATTCAACTTGCCCTCATGGTGTTTCATCAGGTCACAACGATGAAAGGAGTTACGACCATGAATCATATGATAGCTTCAAACCACTGAAAGCTGTCATGTTTTTGATTTACTACACTGAGCAACGTAGCATTGAGAAGGGCGTGTCAGGCCTGCTGACCATAAGGGAACTATCTGTTCTATTTGTCTGATTAAAGTGACAGATTGCATGATGATTTATGTTAGCTGGGACTGTAGGAGGGTTACAGCAAAACTTGATACACCATGAAACTATGAAATATGAGGAATATGAAAAAAAAAACTAAGTGGAAACGATGAACACTATTTTTGGCTGTTAGATGAGATTGGCATCTGTCTGCTAAAATGTTTCATGTTGTGTGTAAATACAGAAATAAGTCACGGTGGAAAGTAAGTAGCATTACACTGTGACCTCAGGGTGAAAATGTTGACAGTCTGTAGTACTGAACTGTTCCAACATCACACGCAGAGCCATCATGCTGATGTATACAGTGAATAGTTGCTGGTTATCTGAGCCTCATACTCCGAGTGTTGCAGTGGAATGATAAAGCAGCGGGTGGTAGAGGCATATAGTAAGGAGAAGTGGAATCGATATTACACGGATAAACTCTGTGGCTGTATATGGTGAATAAAAGTGATGCCTGGTTATGTTTCCGGGATAAAAATAAAAAGGGACTTGCTTAGATCCTAAAAAAGACTTGCCCAGGGACAGATGCAGAGAATAAAAAACAAATAGTGCAACACGGAATTAGGGGTAATGTGCTAACAGCTCCAGCAAAGCCTATTGCATTCACCATTACAGCGTGATCACAGCAGAAATTAGATGGATGGTTTGAGAGGGCTCAACACTCTTCCCACACTCTTGGCCTGCAAAACTCAACCCCCATAATAGACTTGTCTGCTGTGACATATCACCTCAGTGACTTAGGGGCAACACTGGGTCACAGAGGTGAACAAATGGCTCCGCAGAGCTAAAAGACAACAATCAACTGTTTATGAGAAAATAGCATTCAACTAGAGGTGCTAAATGTATTTTACAGACTCCCACATCAAGCTACATATACTATGAAAAAAAGGAAATTATTCATGCAAAATTAAAAGTTGCAACAGTAAAGTAAGTAAAAATTTATACAGTTATGCATTTGTCTGCCAGTGTGGAAAGGTTTTGTCTTCCATACACCTACAGTGTAACAGTCTCCACCTCTGAACCTGCTGGAGTTACTTTTCCACAGCTGGAAGCGTCCCAGATCTCTGGGCTGATGTCATTAACATACTGACCCTGATGATGTCATAGCAGCTGGCCATGTGAAAATTTATGGCCTTATAAATATTCTTTACAGACAGATACCAGATGATGCCGAATGTGTCCAGCAACTGAAGTTTAAATGGCACCAAGGGTGGAATCTTTTAACACTTTTGGATCATGTTGTAAACTAATTGTTTTAAGTACAATAATGTTGAACAGTGGATAATTGCATGGCATTTTTGTTGAAACTGTTTTAGAGAGGTGTTGATTCAACTGTAAGGAATTTGCTGAGCTGCTGAATTGGATCATGTTGCACTGTAAAGACAGGTGTTTCTATTATTTAGTTTGTCTCAGTGAGCCTCAGCTAAACAGTGGCAATTGTCTGTAATGCAGCACAGTTCAACAGCAATCCAAACTATAACCTTGAAAATGGCCACACAGTTGAGTCAATGCTCCACTAAAATAGTTTCTACTAAAGCTAAACATAATCACCATCACAAAGGGAGGTTTTGGTTAGTTTAAGCCAGGTGCACTTAATAAATTGCCGCTGAACTCACAGCATGTTCTGCTACCGTGGGTCACATAGGGTTTAACTCGTGACTCTAGACCTCTTGACTCTCATCACTCCTCCCCCAGAACAGTAGACTGGGCATTAAAGTAAATCACTTTATCTTGTGATCTGCTTCCCACTCATGCTATAGAATACAGTTCCCCTATTACACCACTCCGTAGTTTTTTTTGTCATGCACTATATAATTCACATTAATTGTGAGCATATACCAAAATAGAATAATTTAATTTCTGTGACAATCTTACATATTTCTATTATATTTAATACAAATGTACCTCACTACCCAAACTGAAGCATCAACACAGCCACTGAAACCCAGTCTCCAGAATAATTACAATAAATTATACTTTCACAAAAAGTATCTCCATACCTGCAGGGACCGGCTCAGGCATGGTTATTCCTGTGTCTTCTTCTTTGCTTCTGGAAGACTGAGGGCTTGTGGTGCTTATTCCTTTTATTTCTCCCCTCTCCCCGTGTTATTCAAAGCTCTCCTGGCACTCGAGTCACCCACACCCTCCAGTGAGCGAGAAGTGCAGGAGAGACTGACGACACCCTTAAGGAGTTCAACAAGAGAAGCACTCAGAGTGAGAGCGCGCTAAGGTGAGGAGACAAGAGGGTGAGTTGGTGCTGAAAGGGGTCTTACACATTTATGATGAGATTAATGGGCTGTCTAAAGCCTTTGAGCTCTAATGTTCACTGGAGAAATACAGAATACACTGAGATGACCATCAACTGACCCATTTTCTGACACTTCATCTACTGCCTTCTGGTGTCCAGTTAATCTGTCCATCACCGCTTTACATCTACACTGAATGCAACATAAACACACATTTGTGAATCATTTTTGAGGTTTCTTTTAGGATATCACTTGATAGTGTGTTAAATATTTCAGGTTGGCCGTAGAAGTGATCTGCAAAAAAAACTAAGTATGTGGTTGACCTTGTTTTATTCAGACTCTGAATGTTGTTAATTTTTAAAGTGTTTAAAAAAACAACAACAATCCAAACAAACTATTTGCACCATAAAATAAAACTTTTTGTGATTTTTTAAAGCTGGGAGCAGAAACTGTCTGGAGTCTTCGCTGGTTGCAGAGTTTGTTTCTTTTGGAAACAGCCAGACAAGCTGCTCTTAGTATTAATGCCATTCTTAGTTAACTCTATGTGCTGTGGATTCGTGTTAAAATCTATATTAAAAATAATATAATAACAGTATAGAGGATATTTTGTTGGGTAGTTTGATCTATAAAAAGCAACTCTGTACTTAAAGCTACTGCATATGCAACTTAAGCAACTGTACCATGACTAGAAATCAACCCCAGCCCTTCCTGTCCCTGATCTGCAGCCCTCACAGATTGTCACAAGCTAAAATTACAATAAATGAGAACGCTTCAAATCTCACTAATCACGCTGAAATAATGGAGTTCAGCAACTGGTGAGAATGGCGACGGCTTGGATGGCACCTGTTCATATTAGGGTATGATTTGGAGCATATCTCTGGGAAAAGTTCATCTAGAAAGTTGTACACTGTTTCTTTAAGTACAGTACCTAATTAAATGTACTTAGTTGGATTTCTCCACTACTATTTTGCTTCCTAAATAGTTCGATGTTCCCATTTTGTAGCACAAAGATGAGTGAAAGCCGGTCTTGCTGTAGCTGGTCAGCTGGCAACATTACACTACTTTTATTATGTTACCCTATGAAGAAGTTTCTGCGTCCTGAAGATACAAGCATGTCAGTCCAGTGAGTCGGGGGTATCTATAGCTGAAATGTTCGAAATGTGTCTGGGAAAAAGACCTCAGACAGAAAGAGAATACAAGACTGAGAGGAGTGGAGATGTATTACTTTTTGGGTGGCACAGCGCCTGAAACCAGCTCTTCCACTGTAGTTACATGGGAGGCAATGCACTTCCTATTTATCATTTCAAGAGGACCCATCTTTTCATTTATTGTAATTCACTGTGCTGAGGGAGGAAATGATCTCCTCAGATAAAGTGCAATGCATTGTAATAAAGAGTGTTTGAGGTGGAGGAAGTAGCATGCATGTACACAATCAATATCACCACAATCAAGAGTAGACAGAAAAAAATAAAATAGGTCCTAACTCTTCAAAAACAATTAAGATATGTATCTGCAAGTTGGAAAGTTTCTGTAATATGGCCCCAGGGCATCAATATACTGTAGCAGTATCATTCAGTTCACATCGTTGCTGACTAAAATGATACAGTGTTATTGTATGTGGTACAGATCCACTATGCCCATGAGTATTAACTCCTAAAGATATTTTGCAGATAATAATTATTACTATTCACATTTTCTATATAAATTTATATGAGAGGATTTAAATCATGCCATGTCTTTATATGGAGGAAACAGGGAAAGCAGGGGAAACAGCCTGGTCAACTCTATACCACTGTACCACTGCTTTGGACAGAGTCAAGTCAGGCTGCGTCCACCACAAGTCAACATAAGACTGTGTAGACAAGTGGATCGATTAAAATAGGAATATATCTGTTGTGTGAGACGTGCTATCCAACTTAATAACGCAGTCAAAACACTTTTGGCGTAGACACGATAAGATCAGATATTAAAGTGGTTTCTTCCTCCCATCTCCCAAGCAAACAAAAGTTTCTAGTGGCGCTCGAGTTTTCAGCTTGAGAATAAATGTAACTTCCAGTCACTGACAAGTCAGTGGACGGCTTATGGGGTTATTTGCATAGTTACGGTGAGAGAGCACTAGATGCAAACGGTAAATCAAATAAAAGAAACCATCATGATACAGAAAATACAATTAGATTATGTAATGTGCACATGAGTATGTGCAGATGGATTATTAAGTTTCATAGAAGACACTCAAAAGGTATTTTAAATTCTGCAGAGATAAAAATTCATTGGCAACATAATAAAAAATTCAGTTGGCATCTTGTGTATCTAACGCGATTAGTCTTTGATTGGTCCATAATGTGGACAAATACAGTTTCATAGAGTCTCTGAAATTACAAATTTAAATTGAATTTAACAGAAAATTAGTTTTACATGGAAGGTATTCAAGCAGCCAGATATGCTCTGATACAGCACATAGTTTCCTTTTAGTCCTGCTAATTTTCTATTCTAAATTTTTGTTTCCCACATTTCACAAGGACTAGCTCGGGAACCATAGCCGGTATTTTAGGTGATAGATTTTGGTTTTCACAGTCTTTTTTAATCTATTGTTTCTGCCTTAATGCATACACAGAAATGTCACCTTTTACAATCCCTTCATTTCTAATATTCATGAGTGACATAGCACATATTGGGACCTACTTTTTATCACGTTTATAAATGATCCCCCATAAGGACACTTGAGTGTGTTGCTGGTGACTTTGTGTCAGGGCACAATAAATTGTAGGTTTTCGTTATAGGCTGTTTCCAAACAACTCTACTGAACAATCTGATAGTGAAATTGAACTGGAGAGCAGCTATAAATATCTGGGGACTTTTACTGAGAGATTTGAAAACTTGAGTCACCGACATTATTTACAGTTAAGTGTTTGAGATTTTTCTGTCCCTATAGAAGAAGAAATCTTGTAGCCAGCTAAAATGAACTTGTTTTACCAGATTTTATTGCTTGTTGCTAATGTTTGAGCTGTGTTCAGCGCAGCATGTGCTGAAGTCTTTTCGACTCACAGAGGAACTGATATTCTCTGGCTGTTCTTTCACATTGGACAAACTTCAGTGAGGAGTCTTATTTATTCCTTCTGCAATTACATTGCTTCATTTAAGCATGAAATTCAGCACCAGAATATGCTGCAACAGCGTCATCATTTACACTATAAACTGACCAGTTACTGTACTGTCTGCTGGGTAATATACAGTAGGTATATCTATATCTGTGTAATGGCGTCATATCTAAATGAGGTGTTTTCATGTAATGAATACTTTGCTATGACAGAAAGGGGATTTCACCATTTATACATCTGATACACTTCTAACTGACTGACTTTCTTCTGCAAATGTATTTTGTTATTTTAATGTCTGAACAGGAACAGGCCAGCCTGTTAATAAATTATATTATTAACTCTCCTGATTTATGGTTACACGTTGGTCCATTACTTTCATGTTGTTTCATTTGTTTATGTCAAACATCCTGGGTTAAATTAAATTAATCATAATTAGTGTTGTTCTCATAACAATGAATAAAACTGTTACATCCAACAATTTGCTCATGATATCTATATATAACAGGGGAGAAACACTTGGCTGTCCGTTGTGAGTTATTACAATAATCCTTGTTTGGCACCATGGCTCCATCTTGTGGACACATAAAGAAGATACAGAAGTTACAATTATTTGATTGGGGAAAAAAAAGGTTTCAAACTCTACTAAGCTTGATGTATTGGCAATCTTTAAAAATAATCTGAGAAATGCAGGTTGTAGCCATGCATCTCTGTCAGGGAACAGGCAGGTCAGAAAGAAGACATCTACTACTTGAAAACACGCAGACGCAGAAGCAGACGCAGACGCAGGTGCAGACGCAGACGCAGACGCAGACGCAAAGAACAAAAGGTTGGTGAAACAAATTGTTTTTAAAAAAATTATATTTCACTAAATAAATGAATAACACAAAAACACACAAAATGTCAAACTAGACCTATCATGTATAAAGCATGTTCACCTTAATTAATAGTAAATGTTTGGTTATCTTCACAATGTCCTAATTTATACTACATTCAGGAATACATTTAATTCCATCAGAATATCACAGAAGGGTCAGATATCCAACAACTCCTACATAAAAATCATGTGTACTTTCTAAAGGTTATATTGACTGACAACTTAAAAATGGTTTACCCTCTAAAGATGTTACAGTTGTACAGGAAATACTCTTAGCATTGTTAAAGTTTATAATAAACTGCTGTGGTGCTCCATAAATAATGTTACACGGGTGAAAATCTGCAGGGGGAGACAAAGTCAGCATTTTCCTCACGCCCAGGTTTAGAGGTCTTTTTTAATGAAGCAGGCACTAAAGTGTCAGATGACTGTCTGTTAACCTGCAGTTCAGTTCAGTTGTGTCTCCACACATCACACCTAGTGACCTTTTTCACTTTGTAACAATGAAAACGTCCGATACCTTTCTTATAAATAGACTTAGTATTGAGTTCAGTCCCCAATCTTCTGCTTTATAGTCCAACTCCTCTCTTCCGTCTATACTATTTCATTGTCCCTATTCGTGTGCTCACATGCAATCTTGTTTATTGCCTTCCAGGATCTGCTTTCATGACACTTGCTTAATCCTCTGGGTCCTCGACTCAGTGTTAACAGTGAAGAATGAAAGATCCAGAGCAGCTGAAGGTATGATTACATTTGAATACTTCACATGACATTGATTAATGTTCCTGTGCTGTAAGTTTGCATTTATAAATCATGACCTAGCACCTGAGGATAGCGCAAAGCGGTGGAGCCCTGACAAAATGTGTCTCTGAAATATATTTAGCATGGCCTCTCTGTCAGTAAAGCTGAAAAAGTATTCTTCTTAAATCATTCAGTAGTGTAAACGTGTGTGCTCATGTCTGCACTGTGTATCCTAGACTTTATGGTGGATGCGTTCATTTGTTATTTATTTCGTATCCACTTAATAATAATAATATTCTCATCAGAATTTTCCAAATGAAAGTAGTTTGAATCTGGATACTATTTTAAATAATAAATCTGTGGATCTCTAAAATATTAAAAAATACAAATACATTTTTATTACTGTCACACAAAATTAAGAGTTTTTATTTTAAAAATGCCAAAACATACAGTGCACAATACAAATAGATTTCTAATTAGCCCATGATGCCAAAACAAAAGTGCAAGTGCGAGTTTGATCGAGCATGAGACTCCGGTCTTTATGTAGCCTGTTCATTTAAACGTGGACTGTGGCTGGTACCGAACCTCGCAGAGAAGAAGGAGGAGAGCTCAAAAGCGGCCTTCATGCTCTAGGTGGGATTTCTACATGACCACTAAGCTCGGTGGGGACAATTATTAACAAAATACTCAGCATCTAGGCTATCAAATTCTAATATACTGTATAGTCTACAGCAACCACAACAAGTGCATGTTCAGTATTATTTAGCATTAGAGTAACCACGTATTGTATTAATTCATATTGTAATTTTGGACTTCATAACTGTAATGCAATTGTAATCTATGTTTTTAACTATTCTTTTTTACTATATTATATTTCCACCACTACAAATTTAGGCTAACTATAGCTGGACATTTTTCCTGGCAAACTGACAGCAAAAAGCCTCAGTAAATAAGTTGCAAACAGCAGCTGACAAACACATATTTTTATAAATAAAGATTATGCATACACATACGTAACCTACGATTCTATATATACTTTCAATGAAGAATGGAAATGTAAGGAAATGGAAACTGAGAACAATTTTTCTTTACTTTTCTTGTTTAACTAACACACATGATGACTTTTGTCCCACCCAGAAACCGGGCAACATTCTCCCCTTGAAGGAGCTCTTCATCTGCTGCAGCAGTCTGACCTCTTTCCTGCCTTCGCTCCCCTCTCCTCCACTCACGTCTTCCACTGCATAAAAACTGATGACACCAGCTGGATGGTCAAGGTACACGCCGATGGTGGTGTATTGGGGAATATCCCAGATTTCTGTGTTGACGCCGTTGAACCACACCTGGTAGTGGGATCCACCCCACCCAAAAGCCCAGGACTGTTCATTCTCTCCCAGCCCACAGGGTCCATCACCTCCCCTCCTCCCTGTCCCTTCATACGTGACTCCCATGACCACCCATCCTGAGTATTTCACTTCCCAGTAAGCTCGGAAGCCTAGGATGCCTTCTTTACAAAGAACCTTAAAGTAGAGCAGAATGAAAACTAATTTAACTTAATAAAAAAAGTTAAATATTTACATATATAAAATGTGTATATGTAATATTTAATATATTTCTGGTTTTAAGAATAATTAATAATTTCTGGTGTAATACCTGCGGGAGGTATTCATATCTCTCTGGCCTTTCAAAGACAGGACATGCGACATCATCGGTGATACGTGATACTCCAGATCCGTCCTCTCTGATCCACAACATCTTGTTGGCTGTCTTTTCGTCTAGGGAAAGGTTGATCCAGTCTGTGGGTTGTGAGAAAATGTAGCCTGACTGAAACAGCAGAATCATGAGAATTTTTCAGTGACATACGAGAACTTGTTATTCTTACATTTTAGAAGATCAGCTCTGCATGTGGGCTCAGGGATGTCGGCGTCATAGTCTGGGATATTTTCTGAATGACGAAATAAGTCCGATTACAGAGGGTATGATGATTTTTAAGGCGACAGCGGGTAAAACCAAACATTGTGTTAGATAAATACAGTTCACTTTGTAAAATAAAAGAATTAGTTTACTGACTCACCTGTGAGAGAAACCATATTTTTTGCCTTTGTGCCTGTAAATATAAAATAAGCATGTTGTTCTGGATACTTTGGTTGTGTGTAGTTTTTTGAGTTTCAATTAAACTATACCAAAAAACTAAACTAAACTCGATTTTAAATATGAGAAAAATAATCAAATCCTAATAAATTTACACCAATTCGTCTAAGAGAACTGTAGCATGTTATCCTGAGTTATCTGCATCTGGAGAAGAAATTGAGTTTTCTTACCAGGTCTGCTCGTTGAAAGCATAACTATCTTACTGGTTGGCATCTTTATCACTTCTTGCTCTGTTGAAGTTTCCTAAATGTTGACGTCTGTCAGCGGCGTACTGCTGCAATGATTCAATCAACGTCTTTATATACCCCACAGGAAAAGGGGGTATTAAACGTATTGGGAAGGGGGGGGGGGGGGTTGCCCTAAGAGAAATTTTGATAAGCTATTTAGAGATACAGTAACTGACTTGTGGGCATACCACAGAGCCTGCCAAACCAGAATATGTCCATCAGGACCAACACCTGACCCACTGACCCAGATTTATCTACTTCTGAATTAGGTTTTACATTTACCCTGTCATTTCTGTGTATTCATTTGTAATCAAACCCTACAGAGAGATCACGTAGTGGTGGAAACACAGAGCTACACTTTGAGATCTTTTAGATATGATGATGGAGAGAAGAGAGGTCTCGTTCTGAACAGTTTCCTGTGACATACAGTAGGTTTCATCTATATTGTGCAAGCTTTAAAAGCTTAATTAAAAATAAATAGATATCACAGAAGTGATATCTATTTACACTTTTTTTCTTATGATCTTTAATGCTTTTGTGATAGATTTCAGTCAAGTGCATCACATTTAAATTATGCTAATGTAAATGTATTTTGACTTTTAAATTTATTTTTTTATTCCAGTTGATAGAACTTGTTTTGTGTTTGTCCAATGGCATAAACTAGTAGACAAATAGTAAATATAGAGTATGTCTGAAAGGTTAAAGGTGACGTCATGACCTTGGGAACATTTTAGCAGCGTGTGCTTGTCTGTCAGCAGTATTTTTACAAGGCTGGTGCCTCTGGTTTATGACTGGAGGAACTCGCCCTCAACTTTCTTTTATTTACAGTACATTTTACTGGACAGTAGGTGCATCTCTCTACTATTTAGTGTATCAGTTGTACTGCAATCAGCGGCCCGGTGGGTCATCTACTTGACCAGGCAGGAACCCAAGAAGGACGACACAGCCTTGACTAGAGATTTGGCAGGGTGTCAAAAACAGTAAACACCTCAGACACACATCCCACAGTGGAAAGGGCTTCACAAGAAAGGATTTAGGACGAGTGACATGCTTTTTCTTTTAACCTGGCCCATGCACGTTAAGGTATTTGAGATAGTAAATGGTTGACTTAATAAATCAGGCAGATGGTGTCACTAAGCCTGGTATAATAAGCCGGGGAACCTCCAGTCAAGTGAAGCTCAGTCATCTAATTTATTTACTATAGAGTGTGTGTACACAAATACAGACATGAAGAAAATTGTAAATTTTTATTTATTGGTGTTTTGTCAGTTTCAAGTTATTTTAGTGACCAATGTGTTTTTTCATTAATTGAAGGCTACCAACTAATTCCTCTACACCTGTTTGTACCACTGTATAGATAAATAATTTATATATATTTATAATTTATATCAGTTGAAAAAAAGGCATTTGTGTGGTGGATGATTGTACTTAAATTTGTAGATTTTGTGTTTTTTAGGAAATTTAAAAAAATTATTGATAGAATCTTTCTACATAAATTTCGAACATGCTACATGCTTAACTTAATTATTTATATATTTTTCAGTTTGTATTTTATATTTTATTATAAATCTTTATATTGGTGAAGGTCTGATACATGATGAATCAAATGGATTTTATTATATAGAGCATACTGTGTGTGTGAATTAAGTTACATAGTTGTATTTCTGAAGTCATACGTTTGCACCTGTTGGACCTCATGCTGCTCGACATCTAAAGTCAGAAACTCTCCGATTTAAATCTTTGCAGCTGCATACTTTGAATTATTGTGGATGTCTGTGCGGATACACTAATCATCCCATCTACCATCAATACATCAGTGCTGTCACTGTGCAATGCAAAGTGATGTAGGGTGAGTAGGCGGGGTTTCTTTTGACATAGAGAGCGTCTACAGACATCTGAGCAGCGAGCTAACCTTTTTAAGGGAAAATATACATACACAGCTCCAATGACAAACCTCCTGCAAACAACCCCCTAACCTCCACCCCCCCTTCCTATTGGTAAGTTTTATCTCATGCTCATATCCACGCCACTGGCTGATTTCTTCACGTCTGGCCTGCATTAAAGGTATATAAGAGTGGTTTTGAAGCGTCACCCAGTGAAGCCAAGTCATCATACTCAGAGACACCAGTGACATCAGGCTGAGACAGTCTCACTGCAGCAGCTTTTAACAGTTAGTCCAACCTGAAGCTGGTGTCAAGATGCCTGCTACAACAAGGATAATTTCTGATACCCGGAAGTCGGATAAAGGTGAACTTTATTTCTTATTTACTAGTGAGATTATTTATTTTTTAAATGTAACATATTTATTTATTTTAGCAAAATTTCTGAAATATTGAAACAACAGCAATAACCCATAGGCTATATATATATTTATATAATGTTGCAGCATTTAATACTGAAATCATTATCAGCAATGCTTGTATTAATGTGATGTGCTGATAAAACCTTGAATCAGTGTCTCCAATAGGGAGGTTTTTGTTGTCCTCTGAGACAGATTGCGAGTGAATGGGTCAGAGATTGTGTGCATGTGAAAAAGACAATAATTAATTGACATTAATTTAATTTATCTGATTATAAGGAATAAAAACTTGTTTTATTTCCTGGGAGCAAGGAACTGCAAGTGCATTAAAACAGATGTAACATTCTCTACTCTGGGTTTTTAACTTGCTCCCTGCACTGTACAGTACAATGTCAATCTTGACAATGGCTGACATTAATTCAAGTTTTAGAGCTGCTCTCTACTTTCTCTACTGTGTTATTATATGATTAATACATTATATTACAACAAGCAAGTAAGAACATGAGGGGGAAGCAGGGGCATCTGCATCTGCAGAAGTCTGCTAGTTTGCAGGAATCCAGCTTTTAGCCAGCACTGAGGGTCCAGAGTTAACAATATTATACCCGCTGTAGGGACAGTATTTCCGGCGTGGACTATTCTGCCTTCTCCAAGCATTCCTGCTATTTTGGTTCATGTATAAGTGCAGCAGCACGAAGAGCGAAAGAGCTGGCTGGAGTGAAATGTAAATCGAAGGGCCCGCTGTTCAGCCGTAAAGCAGCCACAAGTGTGTAGTGTTACATGAAGTCACTTTGGTGCAACCTGTCATTTGCTAGTGAATGGAGATAAACTGAGAGGATGCTCATGCGTAATGACACAGCGCTCTGATGCAGCACCTCTCGAATCACAGGCTGCAAGCACAGAACATACAGCACATGTACTGCTTATATATTAAACACTGTTAAGCCTCCTCTGCACTTTTGCTCCATGTTTTTAGTTTTCTTTTTTGTATTAAAAGTCTACTTTCAGCATAAAGATTTCAAGACTCATTGATTTCGAGTTATGGTGCTCACTGGTGCCATTTGAATCAACCACTGCGCCCTCTGCTCTTGGCACAATATACCTCACAAACGAACAAAGTAAAGCCAGGAAAATCTGCTTGTGCTGGTTGTTGCGCCACCCTGGAAATAGTGACCCAAATGTTTTTCAGTCTACTGTACAGTTCCAACTCTCAAGCAAGCACCTGTTATTCCTCTGTTAATCTCCGTATGGTGTTATCAGGGCAGACAAAGCACTTATTTTCATCACCCTGTGTTACATGCAGACAGGTGGCCTAGCGTTCTCACATGGGCTCCTGCTGCATCCAGTCAACAGAGATATAAATATCAGCTCATTTAGACGTGACATCCGTGATGCATGGCGTAACAATAACCGCTAAGTTTTAAAAATGTGGCTAATGATGACAGGTGGATTCACATGCGGTGTAACAGCACTAACACAGCCACAGCCTACAAAGCCCACATTAGTCTAATAGTTCTTCTTAAAATTCATGGATTATGCTATTACTGTGTGCCAAAGCAAACAAGCCGATTTCAACGTGTGAATGAAACAGATAGTTTATTCTAGAGGTGACATTGCTTGTTGATATAAATAAAACGCATTACTTATGTTAGCGCATGTTGACATCCTAATGCTTTGGGGATTAAGTGTCTCCTCATCTTGAGCTCTGTCCTTAACGCAAACCTGGAGACCGCATGCTTACACATGATACCAAAGTATTAGTTACGGAATGGGCATTAGGGCTAAAACTGTTATGTAACTGTAATTTATCAATTATTACTTCAAGGAAGGTTATGACACAATACTGTAATCAAAGCTAATATGAATGCTGACAGACTCTGTATTCCTAGAAGCTCTTTTTATTAAAGAGCCCCGCTCTTTGTTATTGATTTCAGGGATAACCAACAAGTGCCATGTTGCAAGTCATTATCTTCACATTATCTCTGTGACAACCCTAACCACACAACACACAATAAACAGCCGACAACTGCAGGATCCCCAACTTATCTGATTCGCGTGAGCACATCTTGTCCCACTTCTCATCTGATAAACTGCTTTAGGTGTCACGCTGCGCTCTAGTGTGACTGTGAAGCCAACCCCGCAGCATGTAAGGTGTCTTGGTAATTCCAACTGCCTGGCATGAATCAAACACTGGCTCCAGAAAGCATGCGGTTGCTGATGTGATGATCTGACAGAGGCAGATGCTTTTCTAAGTATACACCGTTTTGCAGAGGCTCACTTCATCACCTGCTGAGACACACCTGACACACGCCATATAGCCTATAGTATTTATAACAGCCAAGTATGTTGATCTTAGTATGGATTGCTAAAAAAGACATTTTTGTTTTTTCTTGCAGCGAAAAATGGAAAAGCTGGAAACGCAGCCTCAGGTAAAACAATCTTCTGACCACACAGTTGCTTTGGTTTAGGTTTGTGTGTCACCTATTACTCTCCTGACTTGATATTTGACTTCACCCCACAGAGAACATCCCAGCTTATGAGCCAAATATACCTGAACCCAAATGCAGAGCTGATCTCATCAAATGTAAGAATCCCATGCCCCCCATGTCCACACCCCCCCTCCCCATTTCCTTTTTCCTGTATAACTGTACCTAAATTCGACTCTAGCATAATTCATTCATTCATTGAATTCACTTGTTGTTTTTTTGCTGTTCCTGTTTTTTCAGACTGGGTCAACCTTTCCTTGGATGACAAGACAGCCAATAAGATGCTGTGGATCACAGAGGGCGGGGCCAAAGTGGCCCGTAAGACCGATGATATCACCTGTCCTGTCTTGGATAGACCTGAGAGATACGAGTATGCTCCACAGGTACAGTATGAAGGTGTACTGCGATTATTTTGGTCTGAAATCCCTGTTATTTACCATGTTTAAGATAGATGGTGGAAAATGATGCATGAGTGCCACGAACTTGTCATCACCACGTATAAGCCATGGTGTTTGATGTGATGGTAAAACATAGATACCAGTCTTATGGACTAGAGGACTGAGCCATGTGTTTATTTAAATGTTGAGCCAACTGGTTTGGCATTGCAAACTGGCGAACACGAGACTGCTCTAAATTCTCCTCTGTGGCAGCTACAATGAATCACAGGTTGTGTTATGTTGTGCTCTAAGTTACATTCTCATCAACTTTCAACAAGGTTCTTTGCAAAGAAGGCATCCTGGGCTTCCGAGGCTACTGGGAGGTGGAGTTTTCGGGATGGGTCGTGGTCGGGGTTGCATTCGAAAGGGCAGCAAGGAGGAACAGCGATGGACCCTGTGGCCTGGGAGAGAACGAGGAGTCGTGGGGTGTTGGGTGGAGCGGTTCCAGCTATCATGCCTGGCACAACGGCCAAAGTACAGAGATTTTGGGGATTCCTAAATGCTCTATAATGGGTGTATACCTTGATCAGCCTGCTGGGATCCTAAATTTCTATGCTGTGGATGAGGTGAAGGAGGGAGAGGAGGGCACAGAAGGGAAGGAGGTTAAACTTTTGCAGCAGATTAAGAGCTCCTTTGAAGAAAGAATTATGCCAGGTTTCTGGGTGGGGACTCAGTCTCACTGTTTAATCAGAAAGAACGAGGAATAAAGGACTGAACTGACACTATAAAATATCATCTAAACGTCAGTGATCATGAGCTGATCTCTTGCTGAGAGAGGACTGAAAATATTTTGATCCTATTGTAATAAAGGGTTAGTGTTTCAGTTGAGGGAACAAAGTGCAGCCGGGTTGGGGTTTGATTGGATTCTTTGAACTTCCATTCTTTTGGACTTTCATGAAACTACAGGACCACGCAAGGATTATACTGATATATTTATATATGAATATATATATATATATATATATATATTTTTATTCCTCAATTATTATTGTTTGCTAAGAATGTATAAGGTTTCCTTGTTTGGTGTGAATGTATGCAAACATTTAAATACATAATAAAGCATTGAGTAAATCATACTTTGTCCTGTTTTTATTCAATCTGAATAATAATAAAAGAGGAACAGACTGACTGAATTTAAAGTCTACTAATAACTCAGTAAACAGGCACTTGTCCGATTTTGCTGCGTACCCTATAATATTACTTTTCCTTTTTCTTAAACTGGGTTTCTTAACTTGGGACATGACAGTACATACATGTGATTCTACTGTGGATCTATATATTGGTACCAACTAAGGTTTACATATAATTTATTCTATAAATTTAATTTGTTAATATATAGTTTCTTTTAAAAATACACGTTCTTCTTTACATGCACAACAGAGTCATAGTGTTAAAAATAGATAGTTGTGGGCTGTAGATCATTATCAGACCCAGTTTAACATCTTCTTTGTTGGGTTTTATGAGTCGCCTTTGTTTGTATGATTTTTCTTCTGCCTGTACTTCGACTACACCACTCCCTGAATCCTACTTTCAGCCGTGTCTGCAATAATCTTCTTCCTCTTTGGAACAGACTCCTGAAGTTTCATGGGCGTCAAACACTCTCTGTTAGCCTTACTCAAATCCATACATCAAAGTCATTCTCATAACCCCTGCTGAGTGCCCAGTCCTCTGACCCCAACACCTCCTTCAGACAGTCACAAAAACCCCCCCTCCACCCCTCGGCTCATCTTTACAGAGGCTATAAAAGTCAAGAGGAAGCCGAAGACTTTGCACCTTTAGTTTGGATGCACTGAAGAAATCTGAAGTGTTTGGATGTGGATTATTAGTTCACAACCTCAAGATGCCAGCAAGACGCAACTCTACAATAACCCTCTCAGAGAAAGGCAAATCAGGTACAATAATTTTTGCACAATGCAGTGTAACACATTAAAACAAAATGTATGAAACACATTAAGAATTAGCATCTTTTCTAAACACTCTGTCTGCCCGACATTTATTTCTGCTTGGAAATAAATTAATAAGCACACCTCACTGCTTGCTTTCTTAATTATACTTTGTGACAAATGTCTAATTTAAAAACACTGTGTGCTTGTATTTTGGATTCTGCCAACCAGGTATGAGTGTATCTACATGAAAAACAGAATTATTTTGTCATATGGGATAAATAAATGAAAATAATTTAACACACAGTGTTTCATACCATACCTATATTTTTAATCAATTCTGTTTTTAAAATGTCAAATCACAGCTTAGACTATTTTTATTTTTTACTTTATTTTTTCCATACTGTGCGTACTTATTATTATAACTTATTATTAAACTTATAACTTATTATTTTGGAATATGAACACACTTCCACATCATTTAGATGTGCACTTGTAAATGAGTACTTTCAGAATAAGACATTTACTAAAAATTGTTGTGTTAAAATATCTAGCTCACAATTTACACTGTTTAAAGTGAATGGTATATCGTGTAAAACAGCAGCCCAAAGCTTAAGATTTTGCAACAATCTAATTTTATGGCAGGATTGTTTTGTTTTATTTGAATTTTATGTCATTTGTGTGAAACAACTCTTCATTATTTACTTGCCATTTACCTTTTGTCCTTCACTTTTCTAGGTAAGAATGTTAAACCCAACAAAAATGAAAAGGTTCATGCAGGTAATGACTCTGTGTGCATGTGTTATCCAATTCTCTTCACAGAAAATGTTTATGTGCCAGGCGTCCCGGAGCCAACAAGCAGAGCTGAGCTAATGAAATGTATGTATAGATTTAGTTTCTCAAATTTTTAAATATTTGCCAATAGTTTTCTAGGTTTATAGTAGAAATACATCAAATACAATTGATTGATTTTCTCCTTTAGACTGGATAAATTTGTCTTTGGATGATAAGACAGCCAATAAGATGTTGTGGATATCTGACAGCGGCTGTAAGGTGTGTCGTAGAACTGAGGAGGTTTGTCCCGTCCTGGATAGACCAGAAAGATACGAGTACTCTCCACAGGTGAGTCACAGAATTATACATATGTGTAAAGTACCTGACAAAGAAACAAATAATGAATTGTTTTTATTGTTTTCTTCAAAGGTTGTCTGCAAAGAGGGGATCTGGAACATGAGGGCTTACTGGGAGGTGGAGTATTCAGGGTGGGTGGTAATTGGAGTCACCTATGAAGAAGCAGGACGGAGGGCACATTCTGGCCCAAGCGGCCTCGGAGAAAATGAGGAGTCATGGGGTCTGTGTTGGTCAGGAACGTGTTACCAGTTCTGGTTTAATGGCGTAAACAAGGACATTGTTGACGTCCCATATTGCTCCAAAATAGGAGTTTACATCGACCAGCCTGCAGGGATTATACATTTTTATGCTGTTGCTGGTGAGGGAGCAGAGAGGGCAGTTAAGCTGTTGCATAAAGTTAGGACAACTATCACGAAAAAGATTCTGCCAGGTTTCTGGGTTGGAATTCAGTCTTCATGCACAATTCTTAGACAATCTGAATGAAAACCAAGTATATGTGAAATTCTGATTTAATGTTTAAAACACCTTTAAATCAGAGTAACTCAAACAACAGGCTCATTTTTTGAGGAATATTTTTCTATTTTTGTGGACTTTTTTCTTTAATACTCCTGTATTGTATAATGTATGTGTGGCTCTACAGTACAATATCAGATTGGATATTTATGTATTGATTTTAATATTTATGAATATTCAGTGATTTGCTATTAATAAAGTCTATAGTTTAACCAAAACATTTTCCCATATTATTGTTTCCAGTTGAAATTGAATTTCACACAAATAACCATTTATAATGAACTTGAGCTCCTTTAACTCAATGAGCTAATTTTTCTGTCTGTAATTATTCCCTAATGGGTGAAAGCCTTTGTGTGTTGCCAAGATAAGGTTGCATACAATGTAAAGTCTTCACAGCATTGATCGTCTCTGGCTTTAGCTGCGGATTTAGAAGGAGGATTGAGAATCACTCCCCTCTGGGTTAAAGGGGGGTTCTTTGATATGTGAGAGGTCCCAGCCAGAAGATCGCTTTCCTGCTTTGACAGGTGGGCCTCAACTCCCGCTGCCTTCACACCTAAAGCATGAGCTTTACAGGAACTAAAACTGGCGCATATCAACAAACACAAAACATTCACACTTTTGGAGGCCCGGTGCATCGTGCAACCTCATTTACCAAGCACCAAGATGATTAACTGCACACGAGCCAAGCCAGTATTACACTTATTTGCAGTCATTTCATTACATACTGCATAACAGAGGTCAAGTTTGACTGAGACATCAATAACAGGGGTCACCAGAAAACTTTTGAAAAATTAATGTGTCACATAGATGTTAAAAAAGCCACTTCTACTTGTTGCATATTTGCTAAAGATCAACAGCAAGTTTTGCATCATATCGTTTTTTACGTTTTTTTACATGACATGCTGTTAATCTTTCCAACTAATTGTTGAGGTCCGCCATTTAATTTACAGAGATGCTCATTTGAAAGTTAATCTTGATCACGAGGTCAAATTCCCTTTGACTGCAAAGTCCCGATGGGTACTTAATAAGTATGTGTAAACAGCAGGCAGAAATGACCCTATTTCATATACACTTCCAAAATACTGTACACGTCATAGATTTTAAAAATAATATATGAACACATATTTGCTTCACTAACAACAGAACAAACAAACATGTAGTTACATAACTGTATGTATATATAACTACTGAACTCTCAGCATGATTTACATTGTGGTTCCTGTGTCGAGTGTAAGTGAAGATTTACAGCTGGGACAATTAAACCCATATGGCAAACGTCCATCAAGGACCAAAGCAAACAAAAAGAGACCCTGATCCTGGAATAATCACGACCAGGGCAACAGCGCCCTAATGTTTGTATCTGGACGTGTGGGCTTATGCTTGGCATGTGAGTGAGAGGTAACTCTAAGTTTGTGTCATTAGCAAAGAGGCACTAGCTATATAAGTGACAGATATAGTATGACATAGGGGCCGGAGGGTGCAGTATCTTGCATTTCATGCTGCTGTGTTGACTGTTTTGCGACAATATAGAATATTTTTTTATTTACATCAAATAGAAAACAGTAACAGTCATTTCCAGTCTTCTTGATGAACCAATTACTACTGTGAACAAATAAAAATTCTAATGTATCTTTTATATCATACAGTTCAAATCAGTTTTAATCTGCAAACATAATTTATGAGTTTCAGTTGTGCAGCAGGTTTGTAGGTTGTGTTCAGCACAGCTTATGTGCTCGTCTGTGTGGTCCAGCACCAACCTACTGATGATGTGCAGCACTCATTTATTCTGACACCATTTGTCCCAGTTGATTTACTGTCGTGTGGCTACTGGCCCATGTTCAAACTGTCTTCGGTCTAACATAACCTGGTGGGGGCATCGGTTACATGTTGCTAATTTACAGAACACACACACACTGTACACACACACCACTCTCATTCACCATTCAGGGACCACAGGTATCTGCTCCAGTAGTCCAAATTTAAAGAGTTTGACACTACATGTACGACTTTTAAAACTGGTTGTATTAAAATGGGAGAATAATCTTTTCAAATCATTTCAACATTTTTTGCATCTGCTTTTTTTCTTTCATTTAAGAGACAGTAAAACACTGTACAGTAAAGTACTATAATGAAATCTATTATTGTTAAGAAAAAATGTTACACAGTTACACAAATCTTCAAATAAATAAAAAATATGTTTTGTACATAGTCAACCTTTTTTTTGTCTCTCACGTCTTAAACTGTATATATCATATACAGTATTTGGTTTTTGCAGCCACATCATAAAAAAAGTTTTTAATTGTTTTGAAAAATGCATTTGTGCATTTTCTCTACATTGACATGATCCAAAAACACTTTTATGTTATATTATCTATAACATATATCTAAAATGTTTTGTTTGTTTGTTTGTTTGTTTGTATGTTTGTTTTTCATATATTTGACCACATTAGAAATTGTTGAAGAACAATAACAGGTAACAGCATGGTAAAATTTAAAGTATTAACATAGTATATATAGAAATATTTGTGAAGGAATATATACATCTTTGTAGGCCACAACTGTACTACAATTAAGATCATCACATCATTTGTGGTAATTGTATGGCTCTTTTTTGGTAATTTAATCATCTCTTTGAAATTCATTAACATCTTTTAACGGAACTCTGTCACTTAAACACAAGAAATATTAGATTTCTAAAACTGCTGGTGGAAGCTGTACATGTTGTACAAATGAGTGATCATCTCCACCTTCTGGACTCCTGAGGTCTGTACAACGCTGCAGGCAAAAAAAAAAAAAATGTTCCTACAATACAGATTCAGATCTCTGTATGCTATAGTCACCTTTATAACACAACACCAAAATAAGAAGTAAAATTAGTATGTTATCACAGGATGTAGATAAATCAGAATGCTTGTACAATGATTTAATTATATTTTATAAATCTTGGAATTATGAAGCACTTCTTTTCCTGTTAATTTGAAGCATTACATCCAGTTACTTTCTATAATATCATTTTTATAAATGTCATTCTTTTTATGTTCTGTCTTGTTCAGGCTCAAAAATGAACCACATTTCCCATGAGTGTTTGGAAACACCCTTCCTGCCTGCTATATGAGAGTGTCCCACAAGTAGTGTAGCCACACAGCTGTCAGTCAGCAGGGCTGATTGTGTAGTATGCTAAATGGGAGGGGTCGTAAATATCTGACGGAAGACAGATTTGTCCCTTGTGAGAACTGGACATCCTGGGTATCTGAGGTCATGACCTTTCTGGTTAAGACCAAATGCCCGGGACATGTGAGGTACTAATTATAAGATTCCATTATTATTAGTGTTGAGTGTTGGTTTGAGTTTTTTTTCTGTCATGTTGCTGTTGCAGTACACTGTGTTTTGAAGAGTAGATGATTTGAACACTGTATTTTCTCCGACATAATTAGAACATTTGCACCACATGAGTCATATATTTAAATCTTCACACCAACTAGCCAGCAGACTGCAGATTGCTGCCATGTGAGAATCATTTTACACTTGGCTTTTCTCCTATCTTCCCTTTTCTTATCATAGCACTTAAAATGCCTTTGATATCTTCCTCTTGTACAGAAATAATGCCAGCTCTCCAGAGGCATGTGTAGTGGCCCACAGCTTTCATGCGCTCTTCTTTCTGTCTAGGGTTTGATATTATTCATGACTAGAAATGCTGTCACTCCTCTCACCTTAAAGCACTGTACACCTGTCTTCTTACAGCTGGATTAGCCGAGTGCCGTATTTCTCGTGTATTTGCATGAAAGCCGAGTGCATTAGGGGTGCTTCAGTTTCTATCTTGAGAATATTTGAAGAACTCCACAAGATGCTGACTCAGAGCAGCGGGAAAGCTAAATAAAAGTCTGCTATCTGGGGAGAAAGCTTTTGCCTAATTGTGAAAACCTTTAAAGTCTAGACTAACCAATTATGAGAGCATGTGATTGTATCTGATAGTTAAAAGCTATGTTACACATTACGTCTGTTGTTTGTATATGTTATGTTTGAACGGCACGTGTGATTTTTAGCTTACCTTGTAATTCTTTAACTTTTAAAGCATTTAAATAACCTTTTTATCAAATCTCAAACGTATACTCTGTGACTTATCTTAATGTAGCGAGAATGCTGTCCAAGCCTACAAATTTCTTATATTTATATGTTTCAGTAAGTTGGTGCTGGAACAGATGGAGGATCACAGTGATAAGATGTAATTTAGAACCAGAAACTGAACATATAATACAATCTACTGCACAAGTGAAACTCATAAATAATTTGTAATAATAATAATAATAATAATAATAATAATAATAATAATAATAATAATAATAATAATAATAATAATAATAATTGAAGTGTTTGAGCAAGGCTTCTCTTTCTAACCAATGACAGACGGTCAAACCCAGTATATCATATAGTAATGCATGCAGTGTACCTTGCGCCTATCTGTGAAACACATTAAGTTCTGACAGTGGATTCACAGTATTAACACAGCATTAGTACTTGATGCCCTGGCTGGATACATTTTCACATCATGTAAGAGCTAGCTCGATTCCCAAAAGATGCTAATTGTAGTTTTAATATCAATTAAAGTTATTTATTGTAGCCTACGTTTATTTGCTGTTCTCCCCAGGGACTGTTTGCAAGCAAAATAAAACCGTTTAGCCTTTGCACTCAGATGTTCATACTTTGAATGGTCAGGCCTTTACTAAAGGTCATAATTTAAGACTGGCATCCAAATCTTTTATCCTCATAGAGTTATATCAAGATAGACGAGAAGTGAAATGCAAATAACGCAAAGGGCTGAACACAAGAATGAGGGACAGCTGTTTTTTCTAAATTCCTCTGTCACAAACCCACACTGTGGGACAGAGAAGCTGTCGAGGGCACGGTGAGAGGGAGGGGCACTGAAGAAGGAGAAGTAGAAGAAGATGAAGAGGAGCAGGGCGAAGAAAGAAGGGGCTCACTGTTAGAGGACAGAAAAGCAGACTGACTGTTAAGAGCCAGTGTAGGTGGATCAACTACACAAACACTGCTGTTACAAGTCAGAGCAGAGGGAAGGAGTGAGAAACAGAGAGGGAGATTCACAGGTACGAGGAGAGAAACGGAGTATAGCAGGAGACTGTTGTGACTGTTTGGGCAACAGGAGCTTGTGGTAGCCAAGAAGAGGGCAGCCAAGCCTGAGGAGATGCTGTGAGGAAGTGTGCCAAAGGATGGAGCATGAAGCAGTCAGCAGGCGAGCACAATTAGCCAGGTACAGCAATATGGCATCTTATGATTTATGTCTCAAGTAAATCTAAATAGTATTTAAACATTTAACATAATTGTGTCAAGAAGACATTTAATTGTATCCCAGTTTTATTTTCATTCATTCAACAAAGTTCAATTAATTTTCCTGTCATCTCATGCATGTAACAGAAATAATACTCTTGCTCTAACTTAACAGTATTGTGAAGCAGCATGGCTAATGTGATGTATTATCTGTGGCTGAAACATTACAGCCCTACCAGGGGGCTTTTTCTCAGCTTTGCCAAGCTGTGATGTTCCATCTGTCTTTACCCAGTAAATTGTATGCCTCCTAAAACCCAACTTAATACGTACAATTTGTGCTGCCTACAGAAATCCTGCATGTGTTTAGCTCGATTCACTGCTTAACTTATAAAGGTCAAATGTATAGCGATGATTTTGTTGACATTCAAAGGCATGAGAATGTAGGAGACATGCAAATGTTTTTGTTGACCGAGAGGCAGGATATTTTCCAGCGCGATGTATTCAACATGCCTGGTTCCCAACTTCACATGATGCTCCAGAGTCCACAAAGCGCACTCTGTGTGGTACACAAACCCACCATTTGTCCTCCTCTCCATCCCTCTTTAGCATTTTAAGTCTTCTCCCTAGCAAATGACCCCCACTGACTAAGAAGGAGATTTTCTAAATATTTCACAACACCCACATAACCCCCAGTGGCAATGAGGTGGTTAGTTTCTGCTCTCATCTCTTACAAAGACTTAATTGTTATTGCTCCTTCGCTGCGTGTCTTACTAGCAGAGGACTGCGGTTGATACTAACGTAGATGGTGGATACTAAACTGTGTCAACCCTTTGGGTTACCCACGAGTGCTTGTGGAGGCTTGGTGTGAGATCTTTCTCGTGATTTCTTATCTTCAAGTTCATCTGTATCGTTGCTTCATGAAGGTCAACAACAGTTTAGATAAGCTGTAAAACAAAGCTTTGCTGTGGAAGCTGCAGCAGGTGGAACAGTTGTTGGAATTAACCTCTGTTTGTTAGTGGCGTGATTATCTTACACACAGATCTTACACATAATATAGTATATAGTATAACAAATTATTTAAGAAATAAACTTAAAAACATATTAAACAAGAAACAAACATTCATTATAATTTATGAAACTGTTCTTACACATATACAGTATTACACACAGCTAGTACTAATTAAGTACTTTAATGTCCACTTAGGTAAGGTCAGACTTTGCTATACACTAATAATCAGCATGACTATGACATATTTATGTGAACCTAACTGTACGTGAAATGTCAAAAAGAGAGTGAGTTGTATTCATATAAACTAGTGCAATACATACATTGCTATCAAAAGGAGTCCTGGGTTGTACAGCAGGTGCAGGTGCAAGAGACGTGCGACCATGTGGCCCGAGGTACCAAATATGCTGATGAATTCTGATTCTCCAGAAACACGTAACTCTGACAAAGTGAGCTCCACCCCTGCTGCATATCTGTCTAGTCAACATACCGCGCTTTTATTTTGGTTTTCTGTCCTCAGACGTCCAGGCTACAGTTCCGTACTTTGGGACACATTCCAAATCTTGTCTCTCATACCAGCCCGTCCCTGCTGCCAGATTGTTTTTCACACGGTCCCAGGCCCCTCCCAGCTACCACGGCGATGCAGCTGTCACCTGTCAGTTTCATAGTGGGGATGCGCACCAGCCTGTTATGGCTCAGAATAGAATGGTGGGAGAGCTTTGCTGGAAGTGGGAGAGGACAACGCCGAGCCTCTGAGAGAATGAACAGTTGACTAGGAAAACATCTCAACTATATGGGAACGTGGCATTTGTGTGCTTTGAGCCTACAGGGTGTTGTTCATGGGAGTGACTGCTTCTACAGAGAGAGATCCTAATTCACATTGTATTGGTAAGGCCTTGTGTCTTAGCCACACCGAACAGGCGCAACCACAGTAGTTCATTCAGCAGTGCAGGCAGGCAGAGCTTCAAACTAATGAGCTATTGTTCAGTTGTGTACAGTGTCATGTGTTTAGACATTTTGGGAATATGTGATCTGAAAAATCCTAAATTGTTTGAATTGCATTGTGCACTTTCGTGTGCTTGTACAGTTATTATAACCATGAAGACACCTGTTTAATACAGTGTTGAATAAGGCCTGCTCAAATACACAGTTGGGGTAAGTTTTAGTTCCATATACTGCTGCAGTGGCCCTATCATTTTGAGGACGAAATACATCTTTCAGTGGTCCAGAAGCATAAAGTCTTACAAAATTTGATCTACTCATTCCCATCTATTTCCCTTTATACAGTATCTAAATGAGAGTCTGTATGTGAAATCTCTTTTTTCCTTGCAGAATGGACGACCAGGACAGAGTAAGTCAAGCATCCAGCGTGGCCACCATTTCCTACTTTCCTGTCATAAAGGTTTGTTTCCCAGATTGTATGGTTATCTTGTCATTATATGCACATGCACAGTGTATACAAATGTATTATTCCCTTTGAAAACAACAGGAGCATGATGGAAAGGTACAAACATTTGGTAAAAGATGTCAGGCTGCCAAGCGAGACCCCAACTGTCCTGTGGTCATTAGAGGATGGCTGAACAAAAAAGTAATATTGTACATTCACTGATCTAATTCTAAATGATAACTGCATCACTGCACATGTATGTCACCAAGTTAAGCAAAGATCAGCCCGTAACAAATCATCGTTGTGCAGGATAGCTCTGGATTGAAACTGTGGAAAAGAAGATGGTTTGTCCTCTCCAACTACTGCCTGTTTTACTACAAAGGTAATGTGAACAGTTTGTAGCCCAGCACTTTGATTAGACGACAAAACACTTTTTATGTGAATGTGCAACAATGCATTTCTTCTTTTGGTCCCTTTATTTCTGTCCTCTACCAGACAGCAGAGAAGAATCTGTGCTCGGCAGCATCCCTCTCCCGAGCTACAAAATCCTGTTCTGCACACCACGAGAATGCAAGAACAGGAAGTTCACCTTCAAGGTACAAGGTTCATTTAGTCATTTATTCTGAACATCTATTTGTTATTAGATACTTTACAACTACATTAAAGTTATGTAGACGAAAAAAACAAAAAACAAAACCAGTTTTCACTTCATTATGGGAAAAATTACGTGTAACATTGTAAATAATGTCCCTGAAACAAGGTGGTGCACCAGGGAATGCGTTCTTATTTCTTCAGCGCTGACACCCAGGAGGATATGTTAGGCTGGGTCCGAGCCCTCAGTCAGTCTGCTGCGATGGAGCCAGACAGCTCAATGAGCAGGTACAACACTATTCACTGTGGACATGAGGTGCTATTGGAGATATGTCAACCATTATAATGATTACACTTGTGTATTGCGTATGTGTTCATGTGCTCCACCTGTGATCTCTCCAGGCGCTGCTCAAGTTATCAGGATTTCACACAGATAGGCGGCAGCAGTGAATCGGTGGACTTCCCTAAGTCCCCCTCTGATGTGGAGGGTCCCCCTCAAAAACAGAGGCATGTCAGCAGGACTCTGAGTGAACCCAGTCACCTCACCTGTGGAAGGATGGGGACGTCGCAGCAGAGGGGGAGGCGGGGTGTGCGTCACAGAAGCAGCAGGTAGCCAAGTCATCTGTTTGAATATTCAAGTGGCAGCGGTTTAGTTAAAGGAGAAAATGTATCGGAGAAATGTTCCAGTGCTTTGACATGTGGTTCTGTTTCCTGTGATGTTTCCGCAGCCCTTCAAACAGAACACCCAGCCCACCTGAATTCAGCAGAAGGAGAGCTTGTGGTCCAAATCAAGAGGAGGATCCTCTTCCTCGACAAAACACACCACCAACACAGACAGACACTATGGGAACAGGTTCTTTGACCTGTAGAGGTCAGCTGGGATCACGACCTCATACTCCAGTGGGAAGGGTTGACATTCGACCTCATGATGACCCAGCCATGGTCCCACAGACCCTGTACTATGCACCTGCCTCACCTAAGCTGGAGTTTAAATCCACTCCTAATACTCCAGTCACAGAGAGGTGGCAAAGTCTAAGCAAGGTGAGGACATGATGGTAACATTTTACAACATACAGATATGTGTATGTACAAATGTATGATGTTGGAATTTTAAGATACCATTAATTTGGATATTAAATTAAGAATATATAAATTTAGAATAATATATTTTGAGCTGGAGTTCAACAGTCCAGTTTTTAGTTCTTTGAGGGTCTTTTGAATATTGAGAAGGTGCAATACTCAGACAATGAAGTCCACGTTTAATTTCATATTTAATATTTAATTTTATATACTTTTCACTGTTTATTTTATTTTATTCACAGCCTACACCAACATATGGTTCAGTCCATCATCTCCCGAGTGGAAGAAGACCTTTGGCAAAGGTGAGCCGAACAATAAACGTACATCAAAACATCCAGACTAGTGTGCAGCTTTGATTCGAATTGTCCCAGTGTTACAGTAATTCTAACTCTCTCTGCTTTTCTTACTTGTTGTTGTCTACATGCTGTCCGTTCAGAGCTACTCTACAGGAGCACATGCAGACATACTTCCCCCTTTACCCCCCTCATCGAGAGCCGCACATGCTCCTCAACACCCACACCACCACCACCACCACCATCACCATCACCGCAGCCATTTGTCCGTTTGTGTGCTACCGCCTGCCATGGTACAGTCGGCCTCGTTGCGCTGTGTGTTCTTATGGTGTCTTGTGGGGTAAATCTTTGAAACTGTCAACTGGTGTTGAGGTGTTTTATATTTGTGCTGTGTCTCCTGGAAATTGTATTTGTGTTGCTGAAACAGTACAGCAAAGCTATCGTGTGTGTATCACTGATTTGTTTTATGCTCATTTTGCTGTTTTGTATCGTCACTAATCATTTTAGTCATTTGTGACTTTTATTATTATTATTATCATTATTATTATTATTATTATTATTACACTGTTATTTATTCATGCACAACTATGTACAACTCATTTTAGTGTCTCTATTTAGCTCACCATTGAAGTTAGTGTATTAACATTAATGCATACGAGCACAGTACTCTAGATATGCATTGACAGCAGTGCGAACAAGGGATTTCATAAAAAATCTTAACTTTTCCAGTAAATATATTGTATATAAATATCATATAAGTCATATATTGGTAAATACAGCAAAAAGAGCACTATTTTAAAGCAGTAATGTTTAACAAAACTTTTCAGGCTCCAAAGCCTGACCCGAGGGAAACCCCACCAATCAGACCCCTGGAAAGTGATGCAGATGTGAGTATTCATCAGTTTTACTTTAGTAATTTAGACCAGCAGAGGAATTTATCATCACATGAGCAGTATCTCTCTGAGTTGACATTGTTTTGAACTTTGAATTTCCCTCTTCAGGCTGTGCTGACAAGGTTATGTGGTTGTGACAAACTGCTGCAGTCTCTGTCTGTAGAACTGGCCCAGCTGCAAATGGATAAGGTCAGTAGTTACCCCAGAAAACTACAATATGAATTCAAATACAATCAGCATTACACACAGTTAAACCCATTCTATGAGAGTACACTTAAACTGTCTGTTTGCTAGCACTATATTGTTTTTTATTCATGTAAATAGCTGTGTAACTTTTTTTTTCTGTTGCAGGATGGTGTCCAATGTGCATTAGAAGTGTCCAGGCTGCAGCTGGAGGAGTGGCAGAGCCAGGGGCCTCGCGCCCAGGAAGAAGCACTGACCCAGAAGTCTTTGCTCCAGGAAGAGCTTGTCACAATCCGGGCCAGAATGTGTGATGTATCATTGGTGTGTAAAGACTGAGCTGGCAGAGGACTCAAATGAGACGAGCAGTGGCAACATATGTGCTGCACTTACAAACCTTACATAACTCAGAGTTTAGAGATAAATCAGGGATCTTTGGGGTTTCTGCATATATAATGAAATATTTGTTGTTGTTTTTTTTAAATGTCTCTGCTTATTTGTTCAGGAAATGGAGAGGGTGTGGAGTCAATATGAGAGAATGGAGAGTGAACTGTCTGTAATACGCTCACACCTTCAGCACATCTGTAACTTTGGAGTGCCACAGGTATTTTATAAATTACCAAATAAAGCCTTTTGCTGAAATAATATACAAGTTAACAAGTCACAAAGTCTCATTGTGAATGCCCAACCTTAAATCAAAATCTATATATCAAACAATTCTTTGAGGACTAAGGGCTACCTGTTGTTTAACCATTGACCCTAAAGTCAAACATTCCTCCTCGTATCAAGTTGAATTTAAGTACTGTGTAATTTCATACATTCATGTGATATTTAATGAGTAGTTTTTCTTTCATCAGGAGCAGTCGCAGGCTCAGAGAGAGCTGTGGATGATGGAGGACATCCTTGCTGGACTGAAGGTCAACAGGGACCACTTCTGCTTCCTGCTGGGATTACAGAGGCACCACAGTGAGCAACAGCTTCTCCCATCTGTAATCTTTTGTTGATAAAAAGATCAACTGTCAATTGAATTGGTTCATTGGCAGCATTTCACCAAAAAAAAAAAAAAAAAAAAAAACAGAGAGTGACAATACAAAAATCACATTGGGAGTTGTTTGATTTGCCTTGGTATTATATCGAGCACCTTGTGTTTAACCTTTGTTCAATACTACAGGGTGTAAAAGAAAGTTACAAGTCACATTGTTACTGTAAATATTAAATTCACGGATGGATGCATGGGGCAAGAGGTCCTGGACAGGAGAATGGATCTAGTAGTAGTAGAATTGATTCAAATGAATTCAAACTATAACAATGCAATATGTATGTAAAGCGTAGCCATCTCATCAGCCTGAACAACAAGGCTTTTATAGCAGCAGACCCTCTTCACGTCACTCACTGTAGGTGGTGATAAACCAACTCTGCAGAGAATGTCAAAATCTTTCTTCTTTCTCAGTTTAGTCTGACATCAAACCTGACAATAGATGAGCAGTGTCAACACTGGAACCTTTTCTGTCTCCCCCCCTCAGTGTTCCAACCACATCCTGGATCTCCTGGCTCGCCCACAGAGAGGCTGCAGAGTGGCCTGCCAATGGTACGACTCCTGTCTCTTTCGTTTCTTGTCTTTTGCTTGTGAGCAAATATGGAATTGTTGTCCACTAAAGATAAAAGTTAAATCTATCTGAAATTTGCTGACAAGATCTTAAAAGTGTCCACTTATTGTCTTTCCAGAGGGTTTTAATTCATCTGTGAAATAGATTGTTGTAGCATGAGATAATATTAGGTTATAATGACAGAACAATGGGATCTGCACAGGCTAGAAATACCTTTTATATGTTCTGCCTTCAGTGAGTGTTTGGATCATGACAGGAATAGATTCTATATTTTTAAAATATGTTGAGTCAGGCTGTGACCATCTGGTATGGTTACAGTAGGATATGATAAAAGCAGAGAAGAGGATTATAGCTTTTCTGTGTTTATCATTTCCCCTGTGATAATGATCCCTGCAGGATGTGGAGCTAGAGCCACCGGTCCGCCCGCCACTACCTCAGGAGCTACAGGAGAGTCACCAGGGCAGGGATCAAGGCTATGGTTATACAGAGCCTCAATCTGAGGTGTGAAATATTTATAATATTATTAATTAATATTTACATTATCAATGACAAACATTTTTAAGGTGGATTTTTTTTGTTGTACATTTTTGTTCTTTTCTTGTGCCTCAGGGAATCTACAGCCACGCTGTTGAACTCGCACACAGAAGAGGGAACAGCCAACCTGACCTCCTTAACATGAAAGCACAGAAAGATGCATCTGGTTTGCACAGATATACCAAATACAAAAAGATTAGAACGGAAATAACTATATTAACAAAATAGTTAATTTGCTACATCGTATATTAAGCAGCTTTAAAAGATGTTTTGTTCAAAAAGCGAGATATTGTTTTGTCCCCAGTGGCTTTGTTTTGTCTTCTAGCTCTCTTCTAACCTATTTCATCACATTCTTTCTTCTGTGTCTTTCACTCCTTCCTCCCACCCATCATCCCTCGTCCTTCTCCAATCCTCCTTCTGTTTCCTATATTTCCATTTTAATTTTAGAATCCCAGCCTGGTTCTAAGTGGATCCCACCAGAAACAATAAACCAATCAACCAAGGTTTGATTCTCCATAGTTTCCTGTTTGCTACAGTAGTTATCTAAACCTGGATGCATGCAGTCTGATCCAAAATGCTCCAAATTTAGAAGCAGTCAAAGCTAATTTTTCCTCATTGCAATCCCAGCCAAATTCCAATTCTTTGATTCTCTCATCTCCCATGCAATTAGGGCATGTTGCAGTGCCTGTTCTAGGCGAGAGGGGGGAGCAGAAGCTCATGTCTCAGTACAGTAGCTCAGTCTGCCACCCAACCCCCTTCAACACATGCTCACACACATACAAATATACATCCAGTATATGTCTTTGCACAGAGACATGTAAACATATAACACTCTTTAGCAGTGGCTTGATGTGCACATCATGGATTCTGCTTCCTCTTTTCTGCAGGCGTGCTGCAGAGTTTATGAATGACTCATTCTAAAGAGCCTGTATGTTTTCTAGAAGGTGAAGATGAGTGAAGAAGAGCAGATTGAGAGGATGAAGAAGCATCAAGAGAGGCTGACTAATAGGAAGAAACCTTGTTTACCAGCTCAAGGCTCCCAGACCCAAAGTCAAAGTTCAGAAACACGAGAGGAGGTTGAACAAATCATTAATCATACCTGATTGAATCACTACTTTTACGTTTTATACCAATATTGATATACATTTTCTTTTACTGGTATTTTTTCAGGCCCCCTTTCCTTTAAGGGTGACCCGAGTTGTTACATCTGTACTGCCATCCTCTCTTGTGGCCAGACGGGTTTCCGTTGAGGATCCACCAGCTGAGCTTGATACTCCACTACCTGAGCAGATCCCCCCTGAGATGCAGCAAAGACTGGCTGAGCAGAGTAAAATGTTAAACAAATCACCTAGACGGCTGCTGCTGGAAAGCCCTGATCAGAACCGGTGCTCAGCTCAGATTCACCAGGATGTTAAAAAGACAAGCAGACACCAGCATCAAGGAATACTGAGGTCCTCCAAGAAGGAGTCAGATGTGAACAGAGCTGAAGCTTCAGAGACCTCGAGGCATCATGTTGGAGACCAAGCAGGTTTAGGAAATGAAAGTGCAGGCTCTGAAAGCAGGGTAAGAAAGTCTGGAATAAAATGAAAATACATCAAAGAGTGGCACGATTAAAGCAGTGCATATTCAGACAGATGAAACCACACCATACATGTTCTTGTACAGCACAGATTCATAACACAGCAAGGCTTTAACTTGTCATCATTTTGGGGTCTCAACTAATGCACTGTTATCAAAGTCAAATTTCATTTGATGTAAGACAGAGGTATCTGGGGAGTGCGGGGAGTTGGGGATAGTGTGTAGCACTCAAGGTACTGTGAGAAAAAAACATAAAGTCTGTCTGGTGCAATGTGAATTAACATTAGAGGTAATTTACTTTGCACCAATAACATTAGGTCCTTCAAATTATGCACAATTCTATAATTGTGTGTCATTTCTATCCTAAGAGTTTCATTGTGTAAATGTTTTAATGTGAAATTGCTGCAACAGGCAGAGGAACGGCCTTCTGCCCTCCTGAACCTTGACATGGACCCTGACCTCTGTCTGACCCCTGATCAACGTGAGGCCAAACTCCGACGGGTGGAACGAATACGAGAGAGAGTCATACGGAGGTGGGATCCTTTGTTTTATATTTAAATGTCTGTGCTTGATTTAAGAGTCTCCACAAATAGCGTGTCTATCTATCTATCAGTGCAGTCAGAGAGAGGGCAACTTCATACAATCAACTACCAGCCAGGGAGGAGCAGCAGGAGGTTCACCATGTGTCCCCTGACTCAACAAGCAAACAAACGATGAAATCAGGTACCCAACACAAAATTAGTTCACTTTCAGCAGAAGTATCTGCTGCTGACAGACTTTATGCACTCATTTACTCTGTTCCCGTTTTCAGACCATGACTTGAAAAGTAGCCATGGAAACCGTGGGGATAACATCAGAGGTCCTGCAGAACTTCAGCTTTCTAGTCAAACGTCTCAGGATGAAGATGAAAGAGACGGGAATGAAAAAAAAAAGAAAAGTCAAGTTACGTTTGGGAACAAAATACAACGTAAAGATCACAGTGGACAAACAGGGGTTGCCAAAACTAAAAGCAAGCGCCCAGCTTCACCTTATCATATCTCTTCTCTTCATGTCTACCAGAAAAATGGAGGAAAGGGGTTCACGAGATCACGCAATTATGGGGCTGAAACAAAGCTCGAAGAACCTGCTGCTGATGATGAAAATAATGTTTCATCCTCTGACCTGAGAGCCAAATGGTTCCTCTCCATAAATCAGTGGCAAGGGTTTATACCTTTGCAGATTCCCGGTATAGACTCACTATGCAACGAGGAGATATCAGACCACGACAGCCAACCAGCTTGCTCTTATGATGTGACCGATTCCACCGAAATGTCATCGTCAGTGAGTGAAAGCTTAGAGAAAATGAAAGAGAACCATTCACTCTTCTATAAGATTGCGTGTGATCTCAGCATCTCAGACACGGATATAACAAAGAATGATGGGAATGTGAACTCCCAAACATCATCTCAGCCAGAAGAGGAACAAAAACTGTTGATCACAGAATCTGCTACAGATGACAAGACCAGTAATGCTGGGAGATCTTCTGACCCAGACAGTACAGAATCCAATCTCGCTTTGTCCACAGGCGGTGATGGAAGCAGCCTGTCAGCTGATAACAAACTCCAATATTCAAAACTGGAATCCCATGAGAAAGAAGTGTTAAACACCTCAGCCAGTCCAGGAAGAGAGACACATGTTTATGAGGAGATCCAACAAATAGAAGGTGGAGGTACCTCAAGTCAAGAGAGCCGGTTGAAACTCAAAGAAACTCAGGATGAAGAGTGCAAACAAGACCTGGAGGAATGTGAAAAGACAAGAAAAGAACAGTCAGAAGACAGGAAGGCGGACAAAGAGCAAACTGAGGGACCGAAGAAATGTAGTAGTTTAAATGAGGAGAACGAAGAGACAGTCCAAGAACAAGGTGACGGCAACTCCATCACTCCATCCAGCTCTGCGTACGAGGGAGGGAGTGTTAGTCGGAGTGCCTCTTTTGGGAAAGCACGAGTAACAGTGTTAAGAACAAGTTTCTAGACGCAAAAACAGCTTAAATGAATGAACTGGTAAAGGCAAATGACCGAGGAGGATGTAAAAAGAGTGAAGGAATATGGATCTAACAGCGACTTAGTGGGAACACACACTTTAAAAAAAAAGACATAAACATCGGTAAACTTGAACATTTCCATTATCACGATTTAGGGTTTGAAATAGATCAAACAGAAAGTGATGTATGTAAGTACAGTGGTGTTCTTCCAGTTGGTAAACACCAAATATTCTAGTTTCAGTCCAACACATGTCCCGTATTTGAGATTAACACTTTCATTCCTCTCCAAATATGCATCTAACATAACTCAGACTTTCTTCTGTAGAGGGTGGCTGCTTTTGGATGGCAACATAACCCTGTTATTCTCACTGTAACAAAATGTGTTTTGTATTGCAGATATCCTAATTAAAAAACATGCTGCTTGCTAGATCAAGGTGCCAACGCCTGCATTTATACGCGCTAGAAACACTCTATGTTTTGCACTCACTTCATACATGCAATTTTTTTCCTCAATGAAGGTCCCCTGGGTGCATGGGTGCTGCTCCCTGACTAGACCGATGCATTACATGGAGCCGCTGAAAATGCCTTTGTCACTTTAAATCCTTGCCATGTCTCAGTGGATGACATCATTGTCTGAGAACACATTACATCACCCCTTCCTAGGCTCTCTCTCTTAAAGACAGCACCACCTTATGTTTACTGAGCCACAAACACATACATGCACACAGGCGCAGACTGAGACCTGCTTATCTGTTTACAAATGTGGCATCAGTATCAACACGCATATTAACAACAGTCTTTCAAGAGATTACATTGCGTGTTAGTGCTGGAGAATGGAGGTAAATGAAATCATACAGCATCCATAGATATGGCCAGTTCCACAAATGCATTAAAGGGATTTAAGTCGTTGCATGCAATAGTATTCGCTTTAAGCATATTCCTGCCATGACTAAATAGAATTGGCATGCTTTCCTTTTCACACTTCAGTAAGTAAATTCCTCAAAACAGTTTAAATAATATCTTGTTTTGTGAAAAGACCATCGATACTCATGTCAAACATACTGTATCCAGAGGAACTGGATAAATGTGATGATTTATCATATATATAAGTATATAAGTATGTGATGTTTTTTATATAAAGTTACATTATTGACTTATTTTGTCAGTGAAAGCTCAGATAAAAATCTGTGTTTAATATTAACATGGCTTTTTAATGGTTCTGACGTTGGGCCTTTAGAGCATCACCCCACACATCTCTCTATTCTGCAAGAATGCACCACAGATATAAATTTAAAAAAATAACTTGAATGCTGTTTATCATATATGCAGTTTGACACGAGTGTGTTTGGGCTCAAGCTGCAGCTATAGGAACAATATGAAGGAGTTTTTACGCACGGAGCCTGATATACATACGCGCTGTATAATTAATCAGGTGTTTGATTGGCCTGCGAGTGCCCGAGAGTGCGTGCCGCGCGCGTAAATCACAGAGATGCGGAGAATGCTGCGAGAATGTTTCTTTAAGACCCATTACCTTCAAATCCGACAGAGGGGGAGTCGGTGGTAAGGTGGCGTATCGTCTCTCTCCGCGTCCCCCTCCTCGCCGTTTACATGTGGAAACGAGAGGCAGGAAAAGGGAACACATACAGTAAGGTTTGCACCGGTTTCGGATGAGGGGCGCGGAAGCAGGAGGCAGAGATGGACCTAAGGAATATTTAACGTCAAACATGGACACTACAGGCTCCCTGCGATGACTGTGGTAAGGATGCAACTTCACACCGCCCCATCGCAACCCAGTTTCCACTGGAAAAAAAAGGGAGAGATGCTGATGTTCATAAGGAAAACGCAGACAAATGTGCATGCACTGCTGTGGGCAAAAAAAAAAAAAAAAAAAAAAAAATGCATGCGTGCGTGCGTGATAACAAGAAGACTACCTAACATTGTGTTGAGAATTGTAAGGGGGTGGTAGTGTATGTGCATATGTGTTTGCGTGTGTGTGTGTGTGTGTGTGTGTGTGTGTGGAAGGAGAGGGAGGGGGTACTATCTGAATAGAAACAAATAGGCTTACATCAGATGCAGGGCTTGGTGCCTATGTCGGTGTCAGGCATTGACAGGTGTGTTGGCAGCGCACGGCACGATTTATTTAGGGCGCGCTTGCTCGCTCCCGTTTGCATACAGTTAGGTGAGGTGATAGCTACTTGAGAGAAAGAGAGAGGGAGGGTGGGGGGTGGTGTGTGTGTGTGTGTGTGGGGGGGGGGGGGTGCATTGTAAGATTTCACTGAATATTGGCCCACTATGTGTTGCTTGGAATTATTCATGGCTGCAACTAAGCTCTTTGTTGGGAGCTTTGTGGTCGAGCCTCCCAGTTTGTGGCACGGCAGTCACACACAGGGCCTGTGGAGTGGCTTATTATTCTATAATGTCTGGGGAAGGCAAGCCCATTACTGAAAATGTGCGATGTGCATTTTTTTTTTTTTTTTGGGCCATCCTCCTGACGTGATGCTGCTCAGCACCCTCTGTCGACCTGGATCATCTAAAGAGCAGACGTGGATGTACATCTTCTTCTCGTTTGCTCTGATTGGGATTTTAACACCGATGTGAGATCACTCCAGTGCCCAGCTGCCAAGCTTTCTACTATAAGAATGTAGATCTCGGCGTGCGTCCGTGCGTCCGTGCGTGCGGGTGTGAGCCCCGTGTGGCTATCATCGAGCGGTCTTTTCCTCCCGTGCGTCCAGAAATGGAGGTAGCCACAGACCAGTCGAGCTGTCATCCGGAGAGCCTCGTCATTTTCCCATTAGCCCTGTATGCAGCGTGCATGCCAGTGCAAATAAAAGTGTGTTAGTCTGGATCCTGGTGCTTTCATTCCCTCCACCCAGCTGCCGACAATCACTTATCGATTTCAATGATGCGTTTCTTACCCGGGGGGGGTACGGTTACATGGTATGGAGGGACCAGGAGGAGGAGGAGGAGGAGGAGGGGAGAGGCGCGCTCATTGTGGTCGCTATAGTCTGTGTCTTCTATTGAAATCCAAAAACTTCATCCGACGTGCACCATTTCTTTATTTATTTGCAGCTTAAACCCATCGTGGAGACCCCTGTTTTCTTTAGATCTTTCTGCCGGGGGCTTGCAAACCCCCCCTCCCCGCCCCAGTGTCTAGTGGAGGAGAGCTGTTCTTGCTCTTCTCTCTCTCTCTCTCTCTCACACACACACACACACACACATATTTGTTCGGATTTTACTGTAAGACCACTGTCGACTCGAAGGCCCGGGCAGTGGGACAGTTTGTGATGATGGTGGTGATGCTGATGATGTGGGTAATCATCATATGACAACACACTGAGGCGCTTGAGGTTTTCAGTGTGGTCACATGAACGAGCACAGTGATAATGTAGCTCTGCAATATAGAGGAATGGTATCACCACTGTCCCCATGTTCTCGCTGCTATATGTCAGTAAGAGCATCAATTATTCAAAGCTAGGGTCTCAATAATCCTCATAAAGCTGTGATGTCATGCTGTGGAAAGTCCACAGTGTTGTTTTCTAGTTGTCTTCATCAATGCCACACACACACACATACATACACACACACACACACAAACTCACTGGTCCAGAAGCCCAGTGACCTCACAACTGACGCTTGAGTCAAAACTGCAGGCTGCACAGTTTGCCTGTACTGAATCAGGAGTCCTTTGTTTCTCATGCACAGGCTCATCGAATGACACAGGAGGAATAGAGTGAAGTGTATCTGTGAGTGTGCAGCGATTTCAGTATTCTGCAGTAATTACATTACCCTGTTACTACTGTTAGTAATAATGAGAGTACCTCTAAGATCATGTTGAAAGTTATACTATGCTTAAGTAAGAGCATCTCAAGGTGCTTCAAGGTCCAAGGCACCAACTCAAATGAATTTCAGCAGCATATTTGGGGTAGTTTGAATCAGAAAGAAACAATCACAAGCTGTTGTGATCTTTGGTCTAAAAGAACCTCCTGCAAACAGTCTAGGGTGGATTTGTTCCACAACTATAATGTGCTCTGTATAAAACTATAGATCCTGATAAACAACTAAATGTAAGAATTTCAATTACAGTAGCAAACCAAATGACTTAAATACGTGCTGAATGCTTTTGAAAAATAATGCACGCCATGAGATTCTGTTCACTTGACATTTCATGATGTCTTTAAGACATCCAACCTTTCCAAGTCTGCTCCTTAAATAATGGGGATAATGTGATGGCCACACAATTTAGTTTAGTATGCAACCCTCAATAAGAATTTGAAGGTTGCACCTAAATCTGATTTCATTTTGTACTAAGAATATGCAGTCATTGTTAGTTCAATCTTGCATCAGTGATGCATCAGCGGAGCGGGAAAGGAAGGAAGTTGTTTTTTAGTGGCACACACAATGAGGATGCCGAGTGCTCTGGCCAGCTCACCAGCACGAGCAACTAATGCAAAGCTGTATCAGGTCTCCAATTACCAGCTAGCAGCCCCAATCTTTGGTCCTGGATGTCCATATAAAAATAAGAAGAAGATCACTGGCAAAGAATTATTTGCACTGCTGCTGAGGCTCATTTGAGCTAAATATGTTTGATTCACAAAATAGATGATTTGGGTTGGACAGAGAAAATCTTTAGTGCACTGCCCAGTCTCACTGACGTAAAGAAGCCTGCATGGGGCACTAAATCAGTCCAAACCACTTAAAAGTATAAAGGGCAGTGCAAGCTCTGGAGTATTGTAGACTAGACAGTGAAAAATATGGTAGGAAAAGGGAGAGGGACACGAGTCGCTATTATAATGTAGATCGCATGGATCCATAGCATTCTGGCCGACAGTGTGCAGGCTGAGACAGAGGCCTTGTTGACTACTAGAAAAGGTAATTAAAGAAAGGCAGACAAACTATAATGACAATAATATAATTTAAGGGATATTGGTGGAGTAGCAATACGCTTTCATGAGCGCTTGAGTCACATTGATCTCTTCAGGATCATGGCGATTTAAATGTTAAAGTAATAGTTAGACATATTGTTGACATATTGAAATGTTTGCTGTGTTGCATAGTTACCATGCCGTTCTAGTTTCTGTCCATTAAAATAAAGCTATAGTCAGTTAGTCGTTAGCTTAGCATTCAAATGTGAATGAGTAACTAGCCAACCAGACTTTCTTTGCATGTAACACGATCTACAAAGAATCACAAATTTCAGGATTTATTGTTTCTCAAGTTTCACGGCTCAGTGTTTATGCTACTGTAACATATCCTTCATTTCATTTCACTGTAAATTGAGATTCTAAAGATTCACAGAAGACGTGCAGCATACGAGCTGATCATTCTATTGGATGCTATCATCATGTTTTATGCCCTAAGTCAACATATTGTTTATTTTTATCAAAATGCTACTTGCATACCATCAGTTGGCATCACTAAAACATATCCATTTGTCTGTGTGATGCTTGCAGCTGAAGTTTATTGAGGGGGATCTAATACGATGCTTGCTCTCTTTTTCAGCTCTTACCCCTGGCATTGTGAGGAGCTCTGCCTCGTGGACACAATTCGGGAATATCAACCCTCCTTCATCCCTCCCTTCCCCATAACCCTCTTCCCTTCCTTACCCTCCGCCAGTCCTAGCCACCCACAGAACGGCTTCCCCGCAGATACTTCTTGCATAACAGAGGAACACATAAGCATTCTGATCACTTATCATCCAGGTTGGGACTTTGTGATGGAAGACAACTGAGCAAAGACTTACAGAAGTGAGTGCTGGAGGAAAAACATAAAGGCAATAAAAACTGGAAGGTGTGTAGACATGACCAAAGGAATGATATTTTTGGAAAACTGAAAGTAAAGATTTATATTTTGTACATCAAACTTTTAGTACAACCTCATAAAAAGCCACGAAGACAGACATTTTGCATGCACAATCCCTCTGCTTAGTTTTCTCTATTAACTTGATATACAAGCCACGGTCTCATGATGATGTGCGAGGTGATGCCCACCATTTCTGAGGATGGGCGAAGTGGGACTGGCGGAGGCCCCTCCTCACCTGCTGGGGCAGGAGTTGGAGGCCCTGGAGGTGCTATGGGAGGAGGAGGTTTCAGCGGGAGAGAGCCCAGAGGTGGTGGCGACGAAGGGGGCAGCACGGGCAACCTGGAGTCTCTAATGGTCAACATGCTGACAGAGAGGGAGAGGCTGCTGGAGAACCTGAGGGAGACACAGGAGAGTCTGGGCACCGCTCAGCTCCGTCTCCGGGAGCTCGGCCACGAAAAGGAGTCACTTCAGAGGCAGCTATCTATTGCTCTACCACAGGTACAATAATGAGTGTCATGAGTACATTGATGGCTATGATTAGGGTTTAGTGTTAGGGTTCCATTTTTGCTGAGGTCGAGTTAAAGTTTAGAGTTAGGCATTTAGTAGTGATGGCTGGGGTTGGTGGAAGGGTCTGGGGCCTGCATTACCTCAATGAGGTGTGTGTATTCATAATCTGTATACAGAGGAATCAGTCTCTGACACAAAAGTATGTACTTTGGCAATGCAAGTGTGTAAAGCAACACTTAGGTAACATTGTTTATCCTCTGTACAATCACATGTCTAGTTAAGTATATTGCGTGTGTGTTTCTCGGAGCGTATGTCATTGTGAAGCAATATTAGGAGACACTGAGCATTTGCAATGACAGTTCATGCAGAGAAACCCAACTAGAGAGTGGATGTTAAATACTTCCCCCTTTTCCATCCTCAGTTTTCCTCACTAATGCAGTTCTTACTAATGCAGTGGGTTTACGTTCCTACCATTATCTTCCAACTGTTTTTCTAAGTTGCATACCCAGTTTCCCCCTGATTGTGTAATTAATTTTTATTGCATTAATTGACCATGTTGTTATTGGTGATTAATGATGCTAGAAAACCACTGTTGTTAATGACTTCAGCTTAACTTAAAATAATACTCTCTTTGGTTTGCTGATGTAGAGTTAAAAGTAATGAGAATTTACAGACTTTAACCTACAATTATAACGTGAGCACCTTTTTTCCCTTGGACATATCTCAAGCTCCAAATGTGTTGTGTTTATAGTATATATACAGTAGTTTTCAGTAGGGCTGTACTACAGTATAACTGTCTTTGCAGCACTAGTCGTCATTCTGTCTGATTTCTACTAAACTAAAGCTTATTGAAGGAGAATTAAATACAGGATGTATCTCCTTCAGAGCTGAAACAATTAATACATTAGTTAAACTTTTTGACTACATTTCTGACACTTAATAGACTAAATTTATGTTGGAGCACATTTTAAGTCTATTTACATATCTACATATGCATAGTCATATATTTGTGTAAGTCAGTTTCCATTTACATCACGACGCAGTACTGTAAATTCATATTAACAAATGGAGCCCATAGAGTGAGATAAAATAGATGAGATGAGGGGACAAGGGAAGCCAACTGAGAAGCTGACCCCTATCCAAACAAGAAACAATCCCATAAGGGCAGCATCCAATGGACCCACTGTGTGACCATCTGTATAGATTTCTCTCTCTGGCTCTTTTTCTTTTCCGTCCTTGCAAACACAGGCCCAATTTACATGTCTGTTTTTAACAGTCTTTCAATAATAAAGCAGCTGATCCAGACTGTCAACATCTGCACATTATATATTATAAACAGCAATTACCTCTGAGCTGAAGCCTTTTTTTTTTTTTTTAGGGAGACATAAAGAAATCATTCTCCGTGGATTCTGTGCGTTTGGTTTACAGTGTGTTTTCAGTTGAAAGCAAAGCATGCACTCTTCGTTTTCACTTGCACTGTGCACACGAGTTGCACACGTATTCCCAGCGATGTCGTAAATGACATATCGATGCTCTGTTTTTTGGGGTCTCGTTTGTGCATCCCAGCGCAGAGCTATTGTGTAACAGCGTGATGTAATCCGTCCGTGAATGCAAGTTCACAGAGGAGGATGAGTAAGACAGAGTGGTGGTGGAAACTGTGTCAGTGATTTACATGATTATTGTGTAGGTTCACATCATGTACGTCTCCCCACATTCATGTTCTCAGGTGTTTCACAAAATGAGCATCTGGAGGGTTGTGTATATTTTTAGCATTTTGTGTGCATATTTATATGTGTGTACGTGGAGGGAGCAGCCAATTCTATTTCTATTTTATTTGGCTACATGCGGCCTGAATTATTGTTTCGTCCTTTCTTCTCATTGCAGCTCGAGTGTCTGTGCCGAGACCACTTAAACTATTAAAACCATACATTGAAGCCGTTTGTTTTCTTTGCCCGTGAACGCAGCTTGTGTGTTCCACAGGAGTTTGCTGTGTTGACTAAAGAGCTGAACGTTTGCCGGGAGCAGCTTCTGGAGAGAGAGGAGGAGATCGCTGAGCTCAAGGCAGAGAGAAACAACACACGTGTAAGATGTTTAGCGGCCATTTTGCTTATTAGCACTGTAACAGCCTCTGTGTTATCTTCCTCACCCATTGTGGGTGTGTGGGTGTGACACTGTTTGATTTGCTTCTCTTTTGCTCCTTCTCTTCTTTTCTCCTCTATTTTCTCTTCGTGACTCTCTTTTTTGTCCGTATCTGCTTTCCTCATCTCTCCCACTCATTCCTTGTCCCTTTCTGCTATCCGGCATCTCACCAACCAATTTGTTCTCATCATTCTTAAAACCCTTCACTCCTCTGCATCCTGTCTGAGTCTTCTCTGTTTCGCTTTCCCTCTCCCATCCCCTACCCTGCTCTATATCTGTCTATCTCTCTATATCTTTTGTGTGTTACCCCCTTTGCGTTCTCCTGCGACATCCCCTTGTCCCTCCACCCATTCTCTCCTGTAGTTGTTGCTGGAGCATTTGGAGTGTCTGGTGTCTCGCCATGAGCGAAGTCTGAGGATGACAGTGGTGAAAAGACAAGCCCAGTCCCCTGCAGGGGTCTCCAGTGAGGTTGAAGTCCTCAAGGCCTTGAAGTCTCTGTTTGAGCACCACAAGGCCCTAGATGAGAAGGTGGGTCAAATTAATGATGAAAAGCCTAAAAGAGAAATTTTGTACATAAAAGTAAAATGAATGTCCTTTACTTTTAATCCCAACAGCGCTACAGACATTTTCTCTTTTAAAAAAATCTAACTTATCATCAACCAGTAGAAGGACAAAGTTAGAGACTAGCTGGTAATTATTCCTCCTGTTTACAAAGCCAAAGATCTCATCCTAATGTGCATACAGAATAATATTAAAATCAATTTAATACAAAACATCTCATGTCCCCCCACAATCATGGACACATGGCTATTCTTTTAAGGCAGTCGGTCCGCATACACAGCACCACTTGAAGTCATTATATATACAGGCATTATTTAAAAACTAACAGTGGGGCAGATGAAGAGCAAATCCTTGTGTCTGTATGGGCTATTTGTGATCAAAGCATCTCTACGAGGTATCTGCAAATAGTCAGCTACCTGATAGAAGTTCCCTATTTTACACTCTTGCTAATCAACTGAGTTGACAGTTTAAAAGTTCAATAGAGATTTGAACATACCAGCTAATTAAAAAACATGACGATGATTTCCCCTTAAATGCTAGTGTGGGTTTACTTGAATGTCAAAACTGTTCAGTTACCTGATGCACCATTCCTGCAGAAATCATGTCATAGTGACGTGAGTGGCTTGACCTCTCCTGAACAAGATTTATTTGAAGAGAACAAAAAAGAAAATCCATATTAGCACAAATGTAGCTCAAATCTTATCGTTGGTCAGTCAACTCACATTGCTTCCTGTTGCTTTCACCCGACAGGTACGAGAGAGGCTTCGTGTGGCCCTTGAGAGAGTGTCCATGTTGGAAGATCAACTTGCAGCATCTTCTCAAGAGGTAAAGTCTAATGCGAGTGGTTTTCTGTGTCTCTAGGACACTTGATGTTGGTGTGAAAAAACACAGAATTCATTTGTATCGTTTGCCCATTGTGTCTCCCTCTCTCCAGGTAATCTCTTTAAGAGACCAAATTAAAAGACGTCAACAAGGGGTGGACGGCGGGAAAGATGTAAGGGAGGGTTTTATGCACGTTGGTTCCAGTTGTTTTTGTGCACACTATGTGTTAGTATCCAGAAAGTCAGTAGACATTAGATGTATGGGTACCGTGACATATCAGTGTGACTGTGTCTAAACTATAGCTCATTGAAATGTAACTGATTCTAACTGAGTATTTTTCTTTATCACTCTCATGTTTCTCTGTGTTGTCATCATTTCAGCGACTACCCAATGGTCCATCCTCGAGCCTGGAGGATGGCGAGCTGGATAGACAGAGAGAAGGAGAGATAGAGCGACAGAGGGCCGAACTCTCCCAGCTGAGGGAGAGACTAGCCCTCATGTGCCGGCAGGTGAGTATGGGCGATCATGCAAAGAGGTTTTTAAAAAGCAAGGAAGTGTTAACCGTAGTTAAATGTCAAATCACGGTCACAGCTGCTGAAAAATTTCCATCAATAACATGAGACAGCCACAAAATAACCAAACAAAGTTAAAGTTTAAATAGAAATGTTCTCAGATATAATTTATAAGGAGTCCAAACTCAGCTAATCTGCTTCATCGTGGTATGGTTTGATCAGATCTGAATGACAGTCACTTGAAGCTTTAACAAACAGCCTCACAACTCTCATCACATTTTGATTCAAATTTGGAGTTATACCTCAAGGGAAATAAGCAAAACCTTTCATTAATTCTGCAGAACATTGCGTTGCTCAGTGTGAAACTGATGTGAAACTTCTAAAGTATGTCATCAGAAGCTTTATCATATCATTGCTAAAAATAATCTTATTTTTACATATGTTGTTTAGTAAAACAAGGAAGGAAGTCACTACCCTCCAAAATAACATTGCTGCTTGTGGAATATTTGCCCAAGGTTCATGGATAAGCCAGAAGGTTGCTGAAAGCATGTTCTGTGGATGCATGGGACCAAAATAGACCTTTTTCTTGAATGATATTTATGTGTGGCAACAACCAAAAACTGCTCTCAAGCATGAGAGCCTTTTACCACCTGTGAAACGTGGTGGTCGCAGTCTCATGGTTTGGCTACTCAGTTTTCCTGAGTTGTACAAATATTGCATGAACATGCCGAGGTATCTGTGAACTTAAGCTCAATAGATGCAGAAAGACAGTGATTCCTAAATGCGTGACTCGTTCTACTAAGAAATAAAGACAAAGCAGATGAAATGTAATGTTTTGGCCAGGTCGAGGTCATGATTCTATGGATGCAGTTCAGGCAAGGAAGCAAACCAGCATCTCTGAGTTGAAGCTGTTAAGTAAGGAGGAATTTTAGTTAAGTCAGGAAATAAGCGCAATTTCTGAAGACACAGGTTCACATACTGTTGTCACACACATTTAAAACTGGAAATATACAAAAATAATTTGACACTACTTGTCAGCTCGTAGCCATGCTCGACTTTAGCATTCTGCCTACAATAATCCTATGGTACACATATAGTACACACAAGACTGTTTCAAGATAACCAAAGTTAATTTAGGGATCTCGCTTAGTGCCAGTGAAGTTAAGGGATAGATCTTGGATTGTATGTAGTCAATAAGGAGCAAAAGCACATGCTATGTCGTACTACATCAGTTAATCAGTGTTTCTGTTATTTTAATTTAGCACTAAATGCTTCTGTTTACCTCCAATACATAGTGCCAAACTATTCCTCAAGCATACACAGCCATATTTTTAGGTATTTATTTAGCATTTATGGGAGGACTTCTACAGGTCCCTATCTCCCCTCTTGTGGCCTCTTAGATTATTGCAACAGATTTGAAAAGAAAGTTCTGCTGTGCACTGATTAATAACATGCCATTTGAATTTGATCCTAGCAGCAGTGCAAAACAAAATCTTGTGTAATGGGTCAAATATATTGTGAAGATGACTAAGTGACAAAATACTTTGGTCAAGTTGAAGCATTGAACTAAAAAGAGACACATTCTGTGTTAGATGTAGATGCTACACACAGTCTAACATTGACCAGACACACATTTGTAACCTATCACTGTCATGTCTATTTACACTTGGTGCTGTGGCTGTTAACACTCACTCACGTAGGTTCAGTCTGTGTCATCTCGTGTCCCTTTGTGGTGTCACGTCAGGTTGGGGAAATAGAGGAACAGCTTGCAGCCGCCAGGAGGGAGGTGACGAAGTCGGAGGAGGCCAATCAGAAGCTCCAAAGGGAAGTGAAAGAGGTCTGTTGGGCCAATCTGTCGCTTCCTGGCCAAAACCCTGAGATTTCTTTTCTTTCAACTCTGAGGCCTTCGAGTGTAAAACTGAACAGTCATATGTTGTAGAAGTATTAATGTGTCTGGGAATCACACAATCAATGTCAAATCATTTGCAATAGCCTCCTGCAGTATTTATAGGTTTTGCTTAAGTAGGTCATACACATTTTTAATTCTTATCATCTAGTTAAATATCTTTAATGTGGCCATCAGTTATTATGTTGTTGTCTAACATAACAAGTTAAATGTTTTGACTGTATTCTATCTTAATGATGTTTCCTTCAGGCACTTTGCCAAAGGGAGGACATGGAGGAAAGAATTACAACACTTGAACGCAGGTGTGTTTGAGGAATCTATTCCTAGTTTTGGTGAAGATTTGTACCATTTTTATTAACCAGAGAGTCATACATCGTCTGTAATTAACATAGAAGACGGACCACCTGTTGGCCGGCAACGTGTCCTGACACCTCTTTATACAGTGTGAGGTTGTCCTACACGATAGGTTTGCGTTACGTTCTTGTACATGAGAAGCAAAAAGCTGTCTTCCTGGCATTGAAAGATTGAAAGAGGTGTTCTGTGATTGTCTTGTAGTTGTCAGTTATAGGTGAAATATAGACAGAAAGCTTTTATTTTGTCTGAGGTTGGTTGGGTATTGAAGTGACTGTTCTTGAAGAAGTTTAAATTAGTTCCTGTGCCATTATTTCTTCTTATGTACCAAAACACATGCAATTATATATACAGTTTTATGTAAGTTTGTTCCATACCAACTTCATATTTGATGGCTGTTTTCTGGTGCTTGCAGGTACCTCAGCGCCCAGCGGGAGGCGACTTCTCTCCATGATCTCAAAGACAAGCTGGAAAATGAGCTGGCCAGCAAGGAGTCCCTGTACAGACAAGTAGGAAATGTCTTAATTATTGTCAATACAATGTATTTGTGCAGACGTGTAGCCTGCCTTCTCAGGTTGCAGCTCCTATGTAGTGTCTATGTGTTTTCATGTGTGTGTCCAGAGTGAAGAGAAGAATAGACAGCTACAGGAGCGTCTGGATGAAGCCAAGCAGAAGCTCCAGCAAACCCTACAAAGGGCTGAGACATTGCCTGAGATCGAGGCCCAGCTTGCCCAAAGAGTAGCTGCTCTTAACAAGGTAATAAAATACTGTTTATGTATTGGATCGGGCTTCAACAATGTACCAAATAATAACATAATCATGTCTGTTTATGAATAAAACAATTAAAACTTTTATTGGACAAATTTCTAATAAACTTTTGAAGCATTTGGAGACATAATGTTCTCTGTTATTAGGCAGAGGAGCGTCACGGAAACTTTGAGGAGCGACTACGGCAAATGGAAGCGCAACTCGAGGAGAAGAACCAAGAGCTACAGAGGGTAATGTCATCTGTCTTGCTCCACATTACGCGTTTATTAGTGAAATAAAACCGTTTTCCCAGTCTTGAGCACCGCTCTTGTGGCTTTGCTTCATTTCAGGCGAGGCAGCGGGAGAAGATGAATGATGAACACAACAAACGCCTCTCAGACACAGTGGACAAGCTGCTGTCTGAGTCCAATGAGAGACTGCAGCTCCACCTTAAAGAGAGGATGGCAGCACTGGAGGAGAAGGTAAGGAGGAGACTGCAATAGAGTCTGTAAGTGGCTGACAGAGTGACTAAACAACGACTAAACATTAGTTAATAAACTACGTATCTTCTCCTCTGCTAGAATGCTCTTTCAGAGGAACTGTCCAACATGAAGAAAATCCAGGATGATCTTCTAGCCAACAAGGTATTCATTCATCTGTTCAACTTCATCAGCGTTTTCTTACATTTTTGCTGAAAATTAAATTCTAAAAGGGTGATCGAGCGTTTTTCTAATAGGCTTGAACTTTATTGTTAATAAAAATTAAATTCCCAGTTCCCAATCCCTACAAACAAGTGACATGATGATTCACAGCTTTCTCCTTCTTCCTTTAGGAGCAGCTCCTTGCTGAGCTGGAGAGAATCCAACTGGAGCTGGATCAGCTGAGAGGCAGACCTGGCTCTTCTTATTCCAGGTTAGCCACAATGAAACTTAAAGCACCTTTATTTACACAATACAGTTTGTCCCTTATGCGTACTGCTTGAGCATAAATGTACTGTACCTAGGGGGTGTTGTTCTAGCAGACAAATGTGCATTTGACGCACATTATATTCCTAATTCATATTGATGTCTTCTTTCACATGGCTGTGGATGTCATTTACAAGTACTGTGGCATAACAAATGAATTCTGGATCTCACCGTAGGGCGGGCAGCGTCAGCTCACTTCCCTCCACCCTTTTTCGAAGATCCCTTCCAGGGAGTGCCTCCGAACTGCGGTATCCCCAGGGTGGAGGCTCACTCCCGGCTGGCTATGGGAGCTCCTCTAGTGGGGTAGTGGTCAGGAGGACGCACCGCGGCCGGTGGGGTGCTCCTAGAGATGACAGTAACAAGGTGTTAAAGAAAAGCTGAGTTATTGTCTGTGATCATGATGTTTTATGGCAGTTCTATTCACCCTTACCACCATTTCTCCCTCTTTTCCAGTATGGAGAGTGGGACAGTGGTACTATGCTGGGTCCTGGATTTGAAGGAGGTGTGGAAGGAGGCTGCTCTGATGATGAAGACGACAGGGAGACTCTGTTTGGATCTGAGCTTCTCTCTCCCAGCGGGCAGACAGATGTGCAGACATTGGCCATCATGCTGCAGGAACAATTGGAGGCGATTAACAAGGAGATTAAGTACGCTGGTCTCCATTATAGAACTACAAATCAAAGTTTGTTCATGTAGCTCAAGTTTAAACTTTTTTTTTCTTCTCTGGTCTTGTCTAATTTTCTCAGGCTGATTCAGGAGGAGAAGGAGAGCACAGAGCTGAGGGCAGAGGAGATCGAGAGCCGGGTGAGCAGCGTAGCCCTTGATGCCCCACCTCTACCACCCTCCTCATTGGGAGGACGAGACAGCGTTGGAAGGGGTTACATGACTCCCTCCATCACCTCCTCCACGTTGGCGTCTCCCTCGCCACCAAGTTCTGGACATTCCACCCCACGCCTGCCACATTCACCTGCCAGAGAGACTGACAGACAGGTGCTGTGATTTAGACTATACATTAAATACTTTAAATAATTATTTCAGACCAATCACAAATTCAAGTTTGGTTGAAGTGTAGTATGTAAATCTGTTGAATCTTTCCAACATGCAGAATAGTAAAGATGGTGAAGAATGCAGAGCGCTTGCCCTGATTGACTCCACCCCTCCTCCTGTACCTCGAGCGCTACGATTGGATCGAATGACACACACTCACCCTGGGGCCGGCCTTGATGACCATCGTGAATTTCGCAGGTATAAGAGTTTCTCATACTGTAAAGAGTTCATTTGGCTTCAAATACAGTTTGTTGGTTTTAATGTTCAGCCATTCTTCCTCTGTCTGTCTAGTCTCTCTGCTGATGGAGCCACCACTGCAAGCCAGGATTCCCTCCACAAAGCCAGCAAAAAGAAAAGCATTAAGTCATCCATTGGTCGTCTCTTCGGTAAAAAGGAAAAGGGGAGAATTGGTGCACCTGGGCGTGAATCTGCCTCTCTAGGTCTGTGAATATACTGTTGCTATCATCGAACTCAATTGTTTATTTTATGGTAGTCAGACTGTTAGCAGCCATGAAGTGGATCCATGAAACATGCTTGATTTTTGACATTTGACTTTTTCAGCCTCCACACCCTCTGATGACCTGGGTTCAGCTGACCCACTGGGTCTGGCTAAACTTGGGACAGGAACAGTGGAAAAAGACCGGCGCAGCAAAAAGAAGTGAGATCAGTCGTCATGCTATACAGAAAAGTTTAAAGCCTACTGTAGGGTGCAGTGTTGTAGTAAATTGAACTAACAGGTGATACTGGTAGAGCTTAACACTAACAAGGCCTGGGTGACACTTCAAAAAACAAATGTCATGGTATTTAACACCTCAAGTTCAGTGGGATTATCTATTTATAATAGACAGCGGTAAGGTGGGATATTAAGAAATGAATCTCCATCAAACTTCTTTTTTCCACTCTCCCTGCCAGGCATGACCTGTTAGAGGAAGCCTGTCGCCAGGGTCTGCCTTTCGCCTCATGGGATGGACCCACTGTTGTTACATGGCTCGAGGTTCGTCGTGGCACACACTTTGTCCTTTTCAATAGGAGGATCAATGCAGTTCAGTTTGTAGATAGTCTGAGATAATATCACATGAGAGTTAATATATGTTTCAAACACTAATCATAGTACTCACTATAGTGTCAGGTTTGTCACATGATTTTGTCAGCATCATCGTGAAAAGTCTCCTTCTCTCTTTTTATCTAGCTGTGGGTTGGGATGCCCGCATGGTATGTGGCAGCGTGTCGCGCCAACGTGAAGAGTGGCGCCATTATGGCTAACCTGTCGGACACAGAGATCCAGAGAGAGATTGGCATCAGCAACCCTCTGCACAGGCTCAAACTCCGGCTGGCCATCCAGGAAATGGTGTCGCTTACAAGTCCTTCTGCACCTGCAAGCACTCGCTCTGTAAGACTCATGATGCAACACTAAACATTAGTGTGCAAGCCTCATGTCTACACAGCTGGGGCTTTAACTAATTCCTACATTCATGTCAAGAAAGGAGACTGATTTTGTATTTGTTTACTGTTATTTCAGTCAACCAGTAATATTTGGATGACACATGCTGAGATGGAATCTCTCACTGCTGCCACAAAGCCAGTAAGATTGAACATTAAATTACAGAACAAATGTAAAGAGCATTCTTTATTTTAGGCATTGACTTACTGTTGCTTACTGTCTTACTGATAATAATAATAATAATAATAATAATAATAATAATAATAATAATAATAATAATAATAATATGATCTCTGATACAAACTCCAGTAGCAGAGTAAACACAATATTAAAAATTCTCATATTGATAAGCTTTTTTCTTCTTCTTTGTCTTTGATTAGGCATGTTTGGCTACATCCTTCCCTTGCTATTCCTTGCTGTTTTGATAAAGTGTTTTTCCAACTAATTCTCTCACTAACAAAACTTCTCCTCCCTCTGCCTTCCTCCTCGCCGTACTGCCCTGACACTGATTCACCATAACACACACACAAACACACACTCCCCCACCCCGATCTTTCCCCGTCTTTGCAACTCTCTGTCCATCTTTCTCTTTCAATTCTTTGCCTGAACCACAAGGAGCAGAAGGAGTTCAGCTGGGATCAGGTGAGTTTCTGGCTGTTCACATACTACAGCATAACACGTTATTTTTACCGAAGGGCTTTTACTCGATGAGAAGAGGGAAATAGATTTCCTGCTCAGAATAGATGATATTAAAACCACATGATGTTTTTAATCACAAACATACATGACTGAGCTGTGAGTCTTTATGTTATTGATATGATACATCTAATAAACCATTTACAACGAGTTCCTTGTTATAAAACTATTAATCTATCACAACTCTAAATTCCAGTCTCTTACATATAGAGATTATGAATGGTACTATCTGCAATTTCCAATTTCCATCCATACTGGTGATGCATTATTTGGCACAACCAAAGGAGGTTCTGAGCATCTTTATCCCAGATATTTTATTATTTCTACTTTACTTTTAGTAAAGTAAACCACAAATTTAGATAGTTTTATACTTTAGCTGGTTTGTCATGCACCATCCTCCAGATTCTGGCCTATGGAGACATGAACCACGAGTGGGTTGGGAATGAATGGTTGCCCAGCCTGGGTCTGCCCCAGTATCGCTCTTACTTCATGGAATCATTGGTGGATGCCCGCATGCTCGATCACCTCACCAAGAAAGAGCTGAGGGGTCAGCTGAAAATGGTGGACAGCTTCCACAGGTATGAAAGAAGGATTCATGGGTTATCTGTGATGTGGTTGCAACCATTTCTTAGGTGTATTGAGCAGTGCGTCCTCTCACTTACAGGGTGAGTCTTCACTATGGTATCATGTGCTTGAAGCGCTTGAACTATGACAGGAAGGAGCTGGAGAGAAGAAGGGAAGAGAGCCAGCATCAGAACCAAGGTGAGCCCTGCTAATGGTCTTCTTCAAATGATGATGTCAGGGCATGTTATACATATTTCTGGGCCCATACTGTAGTGTGGCAATAACTGTCATTCGGTGTCCTTCTCCGCAGATGTGATGGTGTGGTCCAACGAGCGAGTGATGTGTTGGGTGCAGTCAATCGGTCTGAAAGAGTTTGCTGACAACTTACTTGAAAGTGGGGTGCATGGCGCCCTCCTGGCACTAGATGACACCTTTGACTATACTGACTTGGCACTTCTCCTTCAGATACCCAATCAGAACACACAGGTAAAACACTTGTGTTACCGTCAGCCTGGAGAACGCAGAAAAAAACATCCCCTTATCTCAGAGCAGAAATTCACATTACAACATCTGCTAGTTTGCTTACTGCCAAGATAATCCTAATCTTCACCTGTTAAATGATCTTAATTAAGATCTTAAAACTGTGTTCATCTCTCTTTTGCAGGCGCGGCAGCTCCTAGAGAAGGAGTACAATGCTCTCATCTCCATGGGAACAGAGAGGAGGCCAGATGAGGTACGACAAACGAGACTGTCAGTAGAAAATCAGTCTAGATAATCACTCCGGCCAGGAGGCGGGGGTGTGTGTTAATTGTAACCAAAATGACTAAAACTATTTTACTTGACAATAGGGCCTTTGATCCAAACTTTAGAGTATTTGCCCTTTGTTAAATGTGTGTCACAACAGGATGATTTCCTTTCAGCAATGAAAATAGCAGACTGAAATATCCCTCTTCCTTATAAACAGAGCCTTTTTGGTATCAGTGCATGTACCACTGCTGCCAAATTGTTGGCAAGCCAAAGTGGTTCAGCTGTGTTTACACCAGTGCTAATTGCTTAGTTACAGTGTGTAGGACTAAAAACCATGCAACGGTGGTACATTGTCACAACAAATCCTGCTTTGTCAAACACTACTTTGTTAAACCCCGCTAAGGCATAATGAATAAGACCCCGAAATAATGTTGTAGTCACTAATTTTATTTGATGGCCTCTTACAGGATGGCACAAAAACATTTACACGGTCACCATCATGGAGGAAGATGTTCAGAGAGAAGGACCTCCGTAGCGTGACCTCCGACTCCTCGGAAACATTACCTGCCAACTTCCGTGCCTCCGCCATCTCTACCCCCTCTGTCACCCTGAGAAAAGTTCAGAGCGAAGGTAACGGTGGCTCAGAGAGCGTGACAGTAACACAGCCAGGCACATGTGAACAGAAGCACTGCTAAACAAGTCATGATTACACTACCAGTCAGACATGACTACAGTATGCTGATATTGTCTGTGGTGATAGTGTCTGTGGTTACTGGACTTGCTTGATGCTCCAGAAGAAATAGTGCCTGTCAAATGAAACTGACTGATGGGGAGTCACAGGTAGCAGCATTTAACCTCTGTGCAATCATGTAGTTGTTAACACCTTGAGAGTGGTTGACGTGAAATATGAGTTAAGGGTCACATGAGTCAGTATTGCTGAAGGGATGCCAGGACTTCATTGTAAGATGGTGATAAGTGTGGTCTCCTATCTTAAGTGATTGTAATTCCAGTTTGACATGGATGACCCCCCTTTATGCTCCATCCGCCTTCTCTGGTCATATTCAAGAACCTCATTCAAGTTTAATTACTAAAAAGTGGCACCTTTTGAGAAATTCTGATGAGTTTCCCTTTGAAAAGAGATGGTACTAGTCACCTGCTCTGGCCTTGTAATGTAAAGCTGATATATAACATAACATGGAGACGTGTCGCAATGTTCATTTCAGTTCTTCTGCTTAAAAAGTGAGACCTAAACATGTTAATTAGTGAGTGTTAAAGATGATTTTGTTATGTTTGGACAGAGGCAGCCTAAGGCTTTAGTTTCATGTTTACAATACATACACTAGAGTTGTGTTAAAATGTCCGCGTAATTCTCCATTTCCAACTGTGTAATGTTTAAAGTAGTAGCCAGTTCTTATTTCTGCTGAAAGAATTTAGCCAAAAGTAGAGCAGTGTCTCTTCTTTTCCTGTCCTCTTATGCAAACCTAAATTATCTTCCCCACTGAGCCTTTCACCACCTTTTAGAATCAAGTATCAGCACTGAAGAAGCATTTTGGATTCACAACTCGACTGGAAATTCAGTTTCCAGTCGAACAACTGTGCTAATTTGATCCTGTTTATGTCACAGGACCACATCAATATAAAGTATATTTACTAATTACCTTCTTCTCTCCATCAGTGAACTCTGGTCCAAGAGGAGAGTCGGGGTCTGTGAGGACATATTCCTGCTAAAAGATAAGCACACCAGGTGAGAAAAGCACCCTCACTGACGCAGTGGGTAAAAATAGCTTATGTGAACACCAAATCAAACATTACCTGTCAGCAGCAGCAGCAGCTATTCCAGTTCTTCAAGTGTGTTTTATTCCACTTTGCAGACCTGCCCGCCCCCTCCCGTCTCCATCCTAACCCTAACCCAAGGAAAAAACATATTTTTGAAGAAAAAAAAAAACTGAGGATCCAAATCAAAAATGGACACTAGAATCATTCAAGCCAGACGCCTCGAAAAATCAAAGACACTGAGTGAATGACTTCTGCAAAAGATTATAAAATAATGAGTGAATGTCTGTTTATCCATCTGTTTCTCTCTTTCTCTATCTCTCTTTCCATCTTAATCCATAGTTGTGGCATGATGCTGTTTGACTATGTAGAAAGTGGCCTGTAGAAAGTGACCATCGCCTATTGTGAATTCATCTTCTGTTTATGAGTGTGAGATGGCAATATTGACACAATAACTTTATACTTTTTAAATTGGAGAATGCGTTCTTGTTCAGACACCCTGACACGTGTTTTCAGGTGTTCTCACTATAATAGACTGACAGTAGAACATACTTTGCCTAGTAACATTACAACACAGTAGAGTCTGCGGAGAGGGAGGTTTAAAGGGAGAATGTACATGTATAAAGGGGAAATGAAACGTATGTTCTTAAGCCATAACAAACATGAGATGCACAAATGCGAAAAGGTCAGACAATGAAATAATTAGCAAAGTGCTTCATGTCAAAATCCTTTCCAAACTGGGAAAAAAAAGGCTAAGCATTTGTGTTAATGTGCATGCCAAAATCAGCCATTTTACAGTGAACGTCATGAAATCAATCATCTAACGATGTGAAAGCTTGAGTCAGGACTTTGTAAAATGTGTGTATTTTATTTTTATCATTTTTTATGACAACTGCTATTGTATGTATGTATGTATGTATGTACAGTATGTATGTGTGTATTAAACTGTACGTTCATTTCATACTTAGTTTTAAGACTGACTGTAATTTCATTTTAGAGTGGAAAAGGAAATATGTTTTAAATTATGGACATTTAAGATATGCTACTTGTATGTGTACATTACAAAAAAAACAAAAACAAACTGTGTGATTATTTAAATTCATATTACTGGAGAGTAGTGATGATAATTGAATATAATATGATAACAATAATGATAATGATTGTAAAAGCTGTAATTAAAAAACATACCTGTAAACTGCTACTGAAGGAGTCATTTTGCAGTTTCACATTATACTGGCTGGACAACTAAGATTAAGGTAAGTGGCTTTGAAATGAGAATTACTACAAAATAAAAGTGCACGAGAGCCTCAGATGGGACACGGGCTTTGAGCTTGTCCTGAGGATCTGGTTCTGCTGTGTTGTGCCATGTGTTTGTGATGCTGTACTGCTCAGTGCAGTGAGGACTGCATTCAACAGCATATGCTACATTGCTTTTTTTTATCTGTGGGATGGACAGTCTTCTTCTGTGTTGCTTGGCTTGCTATGCTTTTCAGGTTTCTGCAGCTTTTTAGGTTCTGTTTGTTGTTCTTTTCTTCTCAGTCTGTAGTGGAAGTGCTCCTACTGGATCTTTTTGTGTATTTGGTTAGCCACAGGGTTCTGAATGCTTTCTTGATGTGTTTGTGTTGTTTCTCCTTCTCCTCGGGCTTCATGGGAAAGTTTTCCGCCCGCTGTTGTGGGGTTCTGGTCACTCTCAGTTTGTGCTCCAGTGGGTGGTGAGAGGAAAAAAGTAAATATTGGTCTGTCTTTGTGGGTTTCCTGTATACCTCAATGATGCAGCTTAAACACATGAGGTGGGAACTTATACCAAACATATCAGTGCTGTGGATAGTAAACCATGAAGGATGCTAGACGAAAGTGTCTGGCCTTCCAGGATTGTGAAGTACACATCGAAGACAGAAGCATCAACACTGAAGTTAACAGGAAACCCACATACCTAGACCAATATTGACTCTTTGACTCTTACCACCCACTGGAACAAAAAGTGGCCTAGACCCTAGAAAAAATGCTCAGAAAAAACACAAACACATCAACGCAGCACTCAAAACCTGTGGCTACTCAAACTGGACCTTTGTCAAATCCACAAAACGATGCATAGGAGAGCTTCTCCAAGAGAAGAAGGACAGAAATAGCAACAGAACAAATACAGTCACTATATGTTTCTGGATAACCTGAATAAGTAACACAGCATCACTGCACATGTCAAACCCACCAACACACTGAGGCAGAGGCCTGTTGCTCAGAAGGACAAAACAACCAGACATTAGCAGAACAAAGTCTTCAGACTGCTTCACATACATGGTACGACACAGGAGAGCGGTGAAACACTTTCGTCATCAACTTTATGCGTGTATCATGCTGGAGTCCAAGTATATACCAATACAGGTCAGCACAGACCAGTCAGTGCCCCCTGACTGCCACAACATTAAAACTGCTGTATATTGATATAACTTAAAATCACACCACACCTGAAAGTGAATATACAGTTAGAGATTTTAACAAACTGATGACAGCTGCTTTTATATATATATATATAAAAGACGGCAAACAAATCTAAGCACACGATATACTGCATGTGTTTTTGCACAATCAGTAAAGAACTTAGCACCACAAGACTGGAGATGAGCCAAACAGGAAGAGGAAATCCCATGAATAGTAGGCGTTTATTAAACAGCTTCAGATGAATGACTGAAGGAGGTTTTCTCATTTGTTTTGAATTGTCTTTCATTATATTGTAAACTGAATTAAATTTAAATAGGGATTTTTTTCTTTAACTCTGCCATCACATTCTCCCGCACATTCCTAATGTACGTACATGGTTTTCAATGAGATACTCGTCTGATTCAAGTAGGCTTTGTTATTTTACATGAGCAATGAGGTCACAGTGGTGATTGCAATGTTGGAGATTCCCGTGCCATAGAGCTCATCAAGGCTTCAGATATCAACAGGACCCCACCATCACCTGGCTTACTGCTACATTTAGTGTCTACATTTTTATTTATTGCATAGAATTTATGTGGCTTTCCAGGCACAATAAGATAAGTGTGAGGCAGTCTTCTGGATGAATTGAGCACTTAACCATTAACACAATAGAATGAATGAAGTGGTGCTACACTACACTTGAGAGAAAGTCATGTTTCCTGGTGATACGTGGTGTTTCTTAACCAGTGAGTTTACAAGCTGACGTACGAGCTCTTTAGCGACTGCACAGCTGCATTGCTGTAAACACTTGTGTGGACTTATACATCTGAGTCCCCCCCCCCCCCCCACTGTTTCCCTTAATCTCTCTCCATCACACGTTCAGTCACACATAAAAATAAGATAAACATCATAAAAAAAAAAAAAAAAGACACAAGAGCAGGTCATTCACAGTCGCAATTGTTTGTTATAATTGATTTAGCAGATGACGCAGACAGATATGTTTATCTTAAACCTTCTCTCAGTGGTGAATTGTGCATATTTTTTTAAGTGGGTGCCCGGCAGCTGTGCTGTAGTAACTGTGTCAGTATGAATAAATCACAAGATGTTTAAGGTGAAACTGAAACAAGGTGATTAATGGTGCAATGTTAGAATTAATAAAGAGGGGGCAAGTAATAAAATTATGCGGGAAACATCAAATTATAAATATCGTAACCCTGTCTTTCGTGCTCGAGCAGAGTTCGAGCCCACCTGAACATGTGGGCGTTCGAAAACCCAAGTTTACAAGCAACTCTTACTGTAAGCGACACGGAAGAAGCCCATACATAGTGTGAGAGCACAGGTCTTCCTCTCAGCAGTTTAATTATGTAGAAATGTCTGACTCATACATTACCCTGGTGAAGTAGGACCTCCTTCTCCTAAACTCTTTATAAGGGCACAAAACCTGCTCCTGCTGGGAATTTGATGGAAAAGAACCTGCTTAAAGAGTCGCATTAGTATTTATTTATTTATTTTCTATGGTTATTAGCCTATTTATTTTTGTATTTATTCCGTTTATCACCTCTGAAGGCTTCTGTATATTTTTTCCCAATGTTTTTATTTCCACAAACCTCTTTCTCTTACCTGTCTTCTTTTCTCTTGCTCATTCCACTTCCTTTCTCTCTGTCATTTTATCTCACTGACTCGAACCCGCTTTTATCCTTCAATAGTCAAGTGAGAGAAGGGCATCTCTACACAGGTATTTATTAAGCTTTGCATTTTTATATTAGAATCAATGTAAATAGAAATAACCTTGAGACAATGTTCTTAAACATCCTAACTTTGTCATTATGCTGATGTCTTCGTTACAGATAACCACAGAAGGGGGGTGTATCTGCAGATGACCCTTGATGGCAGAGTGTCTGGAAGTGATGTTCAGACCCCTTACAGTAAGTACTCTGCAAATAAATCACTAGCACATAGCACGTTTTCATTTCCATAACAAGGTCTAGAAAAATTAGACCAAACTTGGACTATTTATGTTTCTGTGTTTCCAGGTGTGCTGGAGCTAAAATCAGTTAAACCAGGCCACATAGTCATCACGGGGAAGTCATCAGCTCTGTTTCTCTGCGTGGACAACAGAGGCCGTTTGAGGGGACAGGTACGGTACAGTAAGCAAAGATCACTTTTATACCCTCAAATCTCTGTCCTGCATGTTGTTCACTCACAGTTTACGTGTGTTAACGAGCAGAGACACTACATGGAGACCGACTGCACCTTCAGAGAACTCCTGCTGGCAGATGGATACACCCGTTTCCTTTCCTCACACCATGGATTCCCTGTGTCTCTGGCATCGAAACAGACCCCAGATCGACATGCAGCCCCCTTCACTCGATTTCTACCACTTAAAAATACTGTGATTTGGGAGAACATGTCTGAAGAACCACCAAACAGTCAGAAAAATTTCAACGTGGACTCCGAGGACCTTTTTGGAATGGTCTTAAATCCTATGGTCAGTCCACAATTTTCAATGGACAAGTAAAGAAAAAAGAGTTGCACACATCTAAACTGTAACTGTATATATACTGCACCTTCTAAAATGTACTTTTCATTGACCAGGAAGAGTCTGCAGACCTGATTTTGGTATGAAATAATCAGCTTGGTCTTTCTGGTTCAATTGATATTGCTGTGACATATTTATTTATTTATTGTGTGAGTTGTGTTCGTCTAATGGTTATTTATTTTTACTACAGAGATTTTATAGTTAGTAGCTTGTGAATGTGTTAGTGTAAAACTTTCAATCTTGCCACATCCTGTTGATTTTGATATGTGAAAATTTGGGAGTTTCTCTAAATTGGATGTTCCTGGAAAGTCCATCATGTTTATGTTTGTACTATTCAGCTGAGTTTATCAGACTGAGGAGAAGCTCTGAAAGAAAATAAACAGGATATCAGTTTGCACAGTTGTTTGTCCAAGTCTGTCACACAATGACACAGCAATTTAACGAAACAAACAGATGAAGAGGCACATATTTACCAAACGAGAAGATTTCATTCTTGCCAATTGCTGTGGCTCTTACAATGGAGGGAGGAAAATATTGTGAGAGCAGGAGCGCTCTCTAGTGGAAAAATTAGGTAAGTAACAATAGAAAGTAGGCCACATTCCCTACAGCACCATGCTTGAGTTCTCGTGATCATTTGAGCCTTGTGTTTTTAGGTTGTCTCAACTATACAGCATGTTTACAGTATATTATATGTATTAAATCAATGCACTTTCCTGCATTGCACAGTGCATCATCTTACAGTTCTGGATAGTCAGAGGTTCAGGGTTCAAACTAAAACTATTTTAAAATACTGAATAGAGGGTTTTTTATATGTTCAAACCATTGTGAAATTTGGGTGTTTTCATTTTGAGCTTCTAAACAAAACCGACTAGATACAACAAAATGATCTTTGAACTGGAGTTAGCTCCGGTCCAGAGTTGTAGTTTCAAATAAAGACATAGCACAGGGATATTGAAGAGTTATAGGTGAGCTGTACATGTATCTGTCATAAATATAGTTCTTATAATGTTTGCTTCCTGTCTGTCTGATACTTAGATTTTTTAAAACGATCCCTCCTCCACCTCTGTACGCATAAATATAAAAATGGGTAATTTTTTTGTTGTAGTGATTTTTATAATATTCACTTATTTTGTTTTTTTTTAGCATTGCGATACTTTCAAATTAATTTAATTGATTAGCAGAATACGTTTTCACGTGTAAAATTAACATCATTATCACTTTCATCATTTTATTTTAGCCAATTTCATTGATTAGAACGTAACTTGTGATATGATGTTAAAATAACCTTTTCTGGTTGTTTTTATTCCAGTCCTAGAGGACTTTTTCTAATCCCACAAAAAGTTTATTTCAATTATTTACCATGTACTGCCTGTTAAACTAACCCCGATAATACATACTCAAGCACATTTTTGATGTGGTTTTACACCATCAAGGTTAGTACACATACTTTCCACTGGTGATCACTGTGATGTTGTGGAAAGTCTTATGTGTTCCAGTGAAATTGAGAGCAATGTTATTGGAAGCTGCCGCTTATAGCAGCTTAGTAGCTGTGGGAAAGGTCAGTCATGGTCATACAAAGTGAACACATATTCAGTCTGGCAGAGCTCAATGACTAAATGTGTTTAGCAGTGAAGGATTAAGTATAACTGTGTTTCTGTAGTTTGTTATATATCATATCCTGAACCAACACCAGAATGAGATTATAGTAAATTACTCAACACTACAGGCAACCATAAATAACATGACTTCTTTTAAGAAAATTAATAAAATACAATCTTTATTAAAAACCCTGAATGCATAATTAATCAGATAAATGTATAACTTTGCCATCGCAGTCAGAGTATTCCTCATTAACACAAATACATGAGGTAATATCTTAAAATGTTAAATAAATAATGCTACAGTGTTGTACTAGCGCAAGATAAAAGTCATGTCAGGCGCTTCAGGTCACACAAGCCAAAACTACACAAATGTGAACTTTGTACATTACTTACAGAAGAATGCTGAGAATGTGGGGTTGGTTTACGAGAGGTCTCGGACTGCGCGGTGACAGCTCTGCAGGTGTTTGGTTGAGTTTGGATGAGACGTGACTTCTACACTGGCAATAATCTGTTTTCACTTCAAACATTAAGGCACAACGTGACTAAGACATCATAGTTTCAGGGCACAGAACAGTCATCTGAAACACAAGCTTATATCATTAATAAATAGCACTTTGTTTCATATTTATCATGTTATATTATGATCCTGAGAATGTAAAACTTGCTTATTGTTTTTTTCTTGCTTTTAGAAATGAAACATTATCTGCTGCAAACAAATAGCTCTAAGTGAACAAAGACATTTTTATTTTTAAGGTTTTACCAAAACAACTTTTGTTTTTTCTTTTTCTTAACTTCTTCAAGATATGCAAATCTACAAGCTCATCTTTATTCACTTGTGCTTCTAATCACTTTTTAAATTCCCTTTCATTATATCCTAATCTATCTTAGTGGCAAGAAAACAAAACACCAGACACGCTCCCTAAACCTGAGTGACCAGTGGTTCTGCCAGATTCATATTTCCTTCTCTGAACTCTGTGCTCTGCCCTGTGGACAGTCCATGAGGCAGCGTGCCATTCACAGGATTACAGATCCCCTGAATGGCATAATATTCTCCCTCTGGATCTCTATCCCCTTCATCTATTTCCTCCCCTTCTGGCTCCTCATCTTCCCACAGTGTCGTCTGGACATGGGTATACTCTGACTGATCCTCACATTCAGTCTCCCGGTGGTAGAAGTAGCTAAAGTTGGACACTATGACAGGCACTGGCAGTGAGATGGTGAGCACACCAGCAATGGCACACATAGAGCCTACCAGCTTACCCCACACTGTTTCTGGGTACATGTCACCATAGCCCACTGTGGTCATAGTGACAACTGCCCACCAGAAGGCATGCGGTATACTGATGAAGGCTGTGTTGGTGTGGTCGGCCTCAGCAAAGTAGATGGCGCTAGAGAAGAGGATGACGCCAATAAACAGGAAGAAGATAAGCAGGCCCAGCTCGCGCATGCTGGCCCTCAGTGTCTGGCCGAGGATCTGGAGGCCCTTAGAGTGGCGAGACAACTTGAAGATCCTGAACACCCTCACTAGCCTGATGACTCTGATGATGGCCAAGGATGTGGCCGGACTGGCGTCATTGTCCTTGGCCAGCTCCGTTCCCAGAGTGACAAAATAGGGTAGGATGGCACTGAAATCGATAATGTTCATAATATCCTTAAAAAAGTGCATCTTGCTGGGGGAACAAGTGAAGCGCATAAGGAGCTCGAAGGAGAACCAGCATATACACATGGTCTCCACCAAGAAGAAGGGGTCGTGGAAAACACTGTGTGGAAGGGGCATGTTCTCGGATACATTCTTTGCCTGGGAGTGATACTTGTAAAAATATTCCTGAGGAGGAGAAAACAGAATAAATATATAAAACACATTATTCAAATAGAGCCACTATTACAAAACCAAACAATTAGTTTGTTTAATCTTAGTTAGATAGACACATAGTTGTAGAGGTCGAGGTAATGTCAGTGGACGTTGTTACTATTGATATTATTTTATATTATTTTACAAACTGCTGCTCAAACACTTTTTCTAGTGTCCTAATAAACACTGGACCTCAGTATGCTGTCCTCCATCTCATTGGCTCTCGCTTTTGGCAACATCATACTGTAGAAACGTATGACATCTGCAGCTTTACATTGCTGTCATAGCTGCACCACTCTCTTTTTCAGTCCACCTGTCTTTCCATCTTCTGTGTCAGTTACAACCTCTCGTGTGAGATGGTGGCCATTTAAAACATCCTCCACTTAACATCAAGTTAAAAGCTGAAAACGGAAGGCATGGATATAAAAGGATCCGTTTAGTATGCTGTAGTAGTCTGTGTGTAATATATAAAGTTTCAGGGTAGTTTAAATAAACCTTGAGTATTCTTTCAGAAGCAGGTCAGTGACAGTGTTTATTACTAAAGGTGGTCATCTATGTGTTGATCTGCTCCAAGGGCTCTCCTGTGTCTAAATATAACCCTGTGAGATCTCCGAAGAGAAACATGAGAGTGTCTCTCTGCAGTGCTCCTCATCTATCTCCACCTTTCGTTGCTGTCCCATCTCCCTGGGCACTGCAACAACACTGCCTATGCGGCTCAGCGGGTTTACCACTGGCTTGGCCAGGAGTACATTACAGTAGTTTGTTGGCAGCTCCATTGTGTAAAGGCAGCCTGGCCTAAAGGAAGGTGATAACATGACCCAACGCATGCGACTCATCCTATGAGACCTTTTAGTCTCCGATTCTAAGCCACCGGAAAGCTTTGGCTCACCTATATCCATGCGTGCAGTCACTTATTTGACCTTGTATTAACACAGCTAACGGTATCCTCGCTCTTCCCTTCCTCTCTCTCCTTTTATTTGTATTCCAGGCTCCGCCCGTCACTCCCTGTACTCTCCAGCGTTTCCTGAATACTGGTGGATCGAATTTAACAGCCGACTAAAATAATCACACATAAGCTTCTCTCAGGTTCTCTCTCTTTGGTCTGCTTCCAGACATATTGGCCAGTGGTTGGCCACATGTTACCAATATTACCAGTATTTCTTCTTCTTAATACACCGTACCACTCATCAAGTATTTATTTAAACACTTGCTTCACATGATACCATGTTTCCTTTAAACACAAGAAGTCACACATATCCCACTAATTTAGCTTATATGGACAATACTTACCACAATCTCTCCTCATAATCCCATCCATATGACTTTTCTTGGAAACCCCCAAAACATTCAACTCTTCATACTGAACTCCTATAAATAGTTATCTTATACACTAAAATCACATTTCCTACCTCTCGTGTCTCTTTCTCATGTCTGAAGTCAGGCAGTGTCTCTAGACAGAAGATGAGGATGGACACCACAATGACCATAACACTGATGATGGCTATGATGCGAGCCCCCGATGAGGACTCAGGATGCTCAAACAGCATCCACAGTCTTTTCTGGATTTCATTGGATGGAAGTGGTCTCTCCTCCTCTTTGGGAAAACCTTCGTCCTCCTTGAAGCGGTTCATGATGTCCTCTCCCAGCTCGTAGAACAGAAGCTCATCCATGAAGATGTCTAGTGGTATGTTTGCAGGCCTCCGAAGCCTCCCGCCCGACTGGTAGAAATACAGAATGGCATCAAAGCAGGCCCGATTGCGGTCCAAGAAGAGCTCATTTCGAAGTGGGTCAAAGTAGCGTGACCTACGCCTAGGGTCACCAAGCATGGAGTCGGGGAATTGGGCTAAAGTACGAAGCTGAGTTTCGTAACGCATGCCTGATACATTGATGGCAAGTCTTTCACTCAGTGCCCATCCACTCCTCCACAAAGACCCAGATCGTCGCCTCTTCTTCTCTTTCTCATTCCCTTTGATCTCCTGTTCTCCCTTTTCTTCACTGTTGAGCTGATTCTTCAGCTGTTTATCTTTCTCTCCATCTTTCTCTTTCCTTCGGCCGTCTCTTTCATCCTCCTGTGGATCACTGCTGTCCATCCCTGTTTGTATCCCCAGATGAGAGAACTCTGCAAACCACTTTCTTGAGAATTTGTAGAGCAAACTGTGTCTGAAACCAGAGTAAGAGTACCATTAGTGTGTTTGTTTTTTTTAGCTGATAAGCATTACACATGACATTAGAAAAAAATAGTTGAAGCAGAGATACTGTACGGACTCTGTAGCAGTGTGTAGATGTTCAGTCAACATTTGCCATGAAGGAATTCATCACAGTTAAACACACTAAGTTGCCCCAAACTTTGATTTAAAAATAACTGTGAAGTATAATCTATAATTTAATAAATTACGAAGGTGAACTGTTTTAATAAAAAAAAATAAAAGTGGAATACAGTATGTACTCACTTTGTGTATAACAGCTGCTGACAGATAGTGATGTCAGAATGAAAAATCACATTGTTCGCCTCCTGCGGCTCATCAGGTCGTCCCTGTCCCGTGTCATCATGTCCATCTGTTATATACACAACAGTCCTTGTTCATCTGTCTACTTTCAATCCACACTCACGTACAGGTCCACTTGCCCTCCAGTTAAAACTCTGACCAGGTTGTATGCAAACCGTGCCTCCAGTAGTGTGCTCTGTACACATCTATAATCTTGTCCTGTCCCCTGCTGCCTCGTGCTGTCTGTCTTGAAATTTTTTGGGAATGCTGTCCTGTTGAAATTCAATCTCTGCTGAACCCCTCCAACCCCTCCCTGTCCTTTCCCTCCATTTTAGTTATGAGGCAAGACAACCTTCAACCTCTCTATCAAATGTCACCTCTGCCTGGCACTGAGTGATGTTACCCTCTCTAACAAGCAGGGCACACAAACAAATAGATGTCCCCAAGTGTTGAAACTATTTAATTTTAATGTGTATTAAGGACAACATGTAACATTCAGCTGTAATTGAAGTGATGATTCTAAGATTTTCAAGTTAATAAATCACGAATATATGTTCTTATGCCTCTTTATACAACAGCACCTGTGGCATTTAGGCTAGGCCTGTGTCTTTAAGCCTCCTTCTTCATCCAGCCATATGGGTTTGAGCCAAAATCTTATCTGGACTATAACTGTGGAGAAGACAAATTTATGAAAACACACTAGTTGTTCAAGTAATGTATTACAACATGAGTGTTATCTCTTCATAGCTTTGCAAAAGCTTTAGCAGCTTCATAACTTACATGTAAAGCATTGTACACAGGCAAACTGTGGGCATTATAACTTTACTAGTTCATAAACAATGTAATAAGGGATACAAAACAATGCAAGTACATATTTTAACTCACCAGTCCCGCTCCTGACTCCACCTGCCACAGTTGGAGCAGCACCATCCTGCAGCAACAACCTAGCTTTCACCTTAGGAAAATGTAACGTTAATTTTTCTTTACAGATTAAAAAACACTTTGCCTCTACACGAGCACTTGAAATAGTACTAGCCAATAGTGGATCAGTGACACTTACCCGATGGTGGGCGGGATGGTTTTACAGCACAGTGCATATAGGAGCCAAGTCTAGTGGAAGGCTAGAAATGAACTTAATGAAAATAAATAAACACAAACTTTATCAAAATAATATCTTTCTTTTAGGCAGCATAATAGCTACAGTACATCTACCATGTTGTACTAATACCTTCTTCTATACTATTACCCTGGTTTTAAAGCCCGTTGGCAAGTTACAGCTGCAGGCGCACTGATCATTTTTAGATGTTGTGGAGCATCATCTCAAACGAACCTCAGGTAAAAGTAACAGAATCCTTATGTTCCCCTATTTTACCTAACTGAGCTCTAACGCTAACAACTTTAATTATTACTAACTGACACACTAACACTAGCTGTCAGAAACAAACAACAGTGAGTTTGTTTGTCATTTTGAGTTATTTCATTGAAAACTATTTTGTCAAAACAACTAAACAACCAAATTTAGCTTGAAGGGGATTCATCTGTGTGATATATTCACCACTAAGTATGCGTGTCCCTATTTGTGTTATTTGTTGACAGTAAACACAAAGTGCTTCTTTAGCTGCCAGCTTTGTTATGTAATTTTTGTGTATACAAGAACTATAGTGACATTGTAGTTTAGACAAATATAGTTTATTTAAGCTTTATGTGCAGTTTTGACAGCACAACAGACATTTGTCTTAATTGATGTAATTAACACCATTAACAAGTAATACTGTACTTGTACTGTTAATTATTAAATACACCTGCTCTATTGGGTAAATAGGAGCAAGACGAGTACCATTGTCTAACAAATGCAACTTTTGTTTAGGTTGGTCCCATTTTTCAAGTATGAAGATATTTTTATTTCAAAGAACATTAGACCTTTGTATCCTTCCCCTTTACCATCACCTCCAAAGCATGGTGATCCCCCACCAGTCTCAATCTGTTGCTCATCCCAAAAGCATTGCTGTGTCTCTACAAATTTCAGCAGGGAAACAACTACCATCTGAACATTAGGCGTACCAAAAATTGGGTTTATCATGTAGACTTTTGCAAAATGGCTTTTTAATAGCATATAAAGTGACTCATGAATATATGTACTACAATTTTCTTGGCATTATTCTAATAATAATTATAACAAAAATAGTGGAAATTCAGCATGTTACATGGAGTGTTTTAATTGAAAGGCTGACACTTCCAAATTTTCTGTCCATTTTGGGTTTGTGGTTAAAAAAAACTTCAATGACAAACAAAAAACTATCAATAAATAAGAATTTAAATAATCAACCAATCAGATTCGCTGTAGTTCAGATTTGCATACATCTAACGCAATCAGACACTTCTGTATATTACCACCAGATGGAGTTGATGTTTTGGCACAGAGGAGAAAAAAAATGAAAGAGGCCTCTGCCGACATTTCCTCATAGCTGCTTCAGTCAATAATGCACCACTCACTGGGCTGCTACATTACATTCCCATGTCATCTTCATCAAATCATGTCTTATATCTCAGATTTTCAGTCAAGTAAAGTGAACATGCTGTATGACTACAGATTCTTTGCCATTTAAAAAACAAGACAGCAGGTCTCTGTAAGTAGAACATCCCAGTCCTTACACAAGCCTATGGTTCAGTGTCTTTGTCATGGATATATTGATAAGTTTCAATAGCAAACATTTCTAATACTAAGTCTTTCACCTTAAAAGATAATAGGATATGCCATAGATGTATAGCTTTCATTTTATTTAATCGTGTAATTGTTGGGTCCAAGAAAAATAATTATACTACATAATTTATGTTAAAAGGTGTAATATTAGAGGTTACAGTTATTAGAAAACAAAGGAAAATAGTTGTTGCAATACCCCATTCAAATTCTTTTAGAGGCTCAAATGGGTTAATGCAACAGTCACTGGCTAAAAAAGAAGCTTGTCATGCAGCCATCATTCATGTCCTCAAACTTCTTGGAAGACTTCAAGTTTTCACTTCAAGTCAGATCATATCAGTCACTATATTGTATCACTGGTCCCGACAGGCTGATGAATAGTGTTAACTGCATCAGTCAGTATGCACAGGAGCAAACATTTTATCAGTAAAAAGCTGAAACAAATTGACACACCATTGATGTCACTTTTTCATTTATTTTAGGTTCATTTCAATGATTTTAAGCAATTTTAATGTCTCTGAAAAAGCATCTCATGACTGGTAATCAGTTATTCATTCAAGCTGCTATGGAGATTGGTTCACATTAGATCGCATTGACATTCATACATTTTAAGTCTCGATAGTAGAAATATGTTCAATTATGACACTTTATTGATATGTTTCTATTTTTTTCTTCAAAATATAAAAAGATAGATCATGAACATTCCATTGAAATATACTTTATACAGTTCTTGATGAGTTGTTCTTTGTGTTCCAACATTTCAAAAATAAAATCCGGCATAAGTCACAACCAGATACTCCAGTGACCACCTCTTCACCCCATTCACTCTCCTACTAAGACTGCAGTACAATGGACTAGTACCTAAGTCTGTTTTATACAATCTGATGGCATGTAAAATGAACATACATCTTTTATCTTTGGAATGCTTACACAAATGTATGACGTTAGTCTGTAATGTCAGATGTATGTATGTTGATGTGACTTTTGTGGCATTTATCACATTCTAATTAAAATAACGTATTAAATATAATAGAAAAATCTGTTCAATATGGTAACATTTCCTCTAAAACAACTCTGGTCTTATCACTTCATAAAATAAAACATTTTTAGATTAGTGTGATTGCTAAGTCACTCTATGGAAAGCCATATAGCCACTACACACGTAGTTGCAATCATCTGAACTGATAACACAACATCTGTGTCTCAGGGAGCATACAGTAAGTGTCGATCAGTGGCATTCGTGGTGCAGATTGCATACAGGGTCCTTAAAAATAACAACAAACAGAAACAGGCACATAAATAAATTAGTTTAGAATTATGGATGTGTCATCTAAGGACCATATAACACCTTCCAACACCTGGAACGGACATGTCATTTTATTGTTAACTACACATAATAGCTGCTAGATTAACAGTGGCACGTATGTACCATGTAAAGCGTTCTGTTCTTTTGGTTTTGTGAGTGTTACACAGCAAATTTATAACATTTTTAACAGACTGCAAACTCTAGAAATGAATTTAAATAAAACAGACTTAGCACTCTCGACATTGTAAGTCATTCTGTCCAACATGACTAAATCAAATGGCAGTATTATGCAATAGAAAAAGGAAAGACATCTTTTTCAGCCTGGCATTGGCAGAGCAGTCACAATGTAGAGAATGAAGAAATGACAAACTCAACAGTGAAAAACATGGAAAGGAAAAGATAATACTTGGCCACAAAACACAAAGAACTGAGTGAAGCACAACGTTTTTGCAAGTGTGCACACCATTGCTAGACGTTTACCTCATAAACATCTTTGTGACCATCAAAGTCATAGGAGCATTATTCCTTCCGGTATGGCAAATGAAATTGGGAGTTTTAAAAACATGAAAGACCAAAGCAAAATCCTGGACCGGTTTTGCAAATAGACAAAAGTTCTAGACCCTGTAAAACCAGCAGAGACTCAACAGAATTCTCAAATAGGCTGTAGTCTACATCACACTACTGAGTCTCATATTCTGGTAAGCCTCCAACTACAATGTGCTAGGAATGGTCAGAGGACCATTCAGCTGCCTGAGTTGAGCCCTGGACCAGCAGGACCTGAAACTCACTTGGACTACCAAACCAAGAATGAGGTGCTTGAAGAGCACTCAAAAATGAGATGATTTTTTTAAAGCAAGACTTCTGTTTTATATGCATCTCCCCTCGGTGGACACTGGTATCTCTCATCCCGTCTTTCTTGCAACACTTAAAGTACTTCACTGACATCATTTTGGAAGCTCTGGGTCACTTTGATTGGTGTTCACACGACTGCACTGTGTGCTGTAATGACGGTAACTCCATGGGTAATGACAGACGCGACAACCTGGCCATCTAAAAAACAAAGACAAGCTACCTCTACACACTCATGCTGACACTGTGAGTGTGAGTAGTTTTCAGTTGCCTCTTGGAGGAAGACGTTTCTGCTCTACAACACGGCACAGTGTTTATAAGTATCAGGACTGGATTCATGACAAACAATGATAAGGGAGCCTAAGGGGATATGTCAAGACTTTGTTCCCCCTCGAGAGATTATCAAGTCATAATGCATGCGTTTTTTTATACATCATTGTGAGGTGTTCACATTATCATTGTCTATATACTAGAATTTTTTTTTATGTTAGAAGAAAATAGCAAAACACCTACGTCCACACACACCGTCAACACACCTGAGTCCTTTAAACGGCACACAAACTTTGGAATGGCAGTTTGTTCCATGCAAACATAAAGTCTCTCATGACTGCTTGCCAATATAGTATCTCTCATAGTGTGTCACTGGTCTCACTGGTTAACCGGCGTTCGGACACTCTTAGGACAAGTGGAACAGAACTGCCTATCCCAGCAAAATCCTGGCATGGGCCATCTTTAACACTGAGGTGTCGAAGATACTTTTGAGGTTCTCCGTTTGCCCTGCTACAATCATGTGACAACTCTTGTATTATTGCCAAAGGAAAAAGCAAACTATGAATATTAATCAAGCAGTCAAAATTGTGGTATGGAGAGCTGTTGTTTTGGAACTGCTGCTGTTGCTGCTGCTACGGTAGTTGTGCAAATGATTTGAGGAGGAAAGCATGGATTATGTGGTTACCAACAAACACTCTTTGCGCAAATGCTGTAGTTTGCCAAAGTCTTGTGGATTGAATGTTTAGAAAATATACTATGTGATGCGTTATAAAGTAAAATGATGGCAGCAGTCAAAAAGACTGGAATGAGGAATGTAGGGCAGTAGTAGCAGAGAGATTTCATCAAACAAAACATAGTTCAGGGTGTACTTTGCAAACATACATGTTTCAATATTCACATTTTTTTTACTTTTCAAAACAAAATATAGCTCTTCTCTTTCATTATATTCTTTTTTAAAACATTAATTGCATATAACATTTTTTTAATTCATTTTATATATACTTTTTTGTATCTCTAGCACCCTTGTCTTCAACTAAGGGCTTGCAGAAAAGACAGTCATGCAAAGTAGTCATGCTGGTAAACAAAGTTACAAAAATGCATCATCTTTTTTTTCATTTGTTTATCTCAGCGTCTCATTCTTTGTCATCCCCATGTCGTAATAGGCAAAAGTCTGTCATTGCTCATTGTCTTTGAGTTGTCTTTCTTGGCGCTTGTGGGAAAAACAACTCCGCCCAACCATCATGACAAAATATTTGCTTCCCATCTTTTTCCCGGACTTTGACTCCATTTCATGATACCAAATTTCGAAGTCACGTTTGCAGCTGAATTTTTTCTTTCTTCCACTCTCGACATTTTCTGCTCAGAAACTTCCTCCAAAGCTATGGATGGTTGATTTGTTTATCAAAATATAGATTTGTTCTCTTTGTACACTTCCACACTTGCTTTTCTCTTGGTCCATTTCTTCTTATTTTTTCCCTTGCCGTTGGGTTTCCCTGTTGGGCTATCCTTACCTTGACATGGACTTGCAAGCAAAACAGACAAGAGAGAGATGGGGCAGTAAGCATCTGGGGTTTCTTGTACCTAATTGGCAGTGTTGGTCTTTGTGTTAGAGGGGAAATTTATCTGATTGGTCCCTTTCAAAGTCATAACATAGACTTTCCAGCTAATGAATAGTTTTGTGTTATGCAAAAGTGTCCTTGTGATAGGAGTGTTCCTTGTGCTGTAATTTTGGGAGCCAATATCCTTCAGTATTGAAGAAAGACTGACAACTGTCTTCTGTCTCCTTGAGTCAGTCTTTTTGCTCCTCATGACTGATCACTGGGTCAGTCATGATGCTAGTGGCAGTTAAAGGACTTCTTTTATAGGAATTACTTTGCATCCAAGTAACATACTTTGTAACAGTGTCCAGTATGGGTGAATATAAACATCATCCTAAATGGAATAATTCTCCTAACCTACAATAAATTACATAAGGTCAATCAGCAGTTGCATGCTACACGACCTTTGTAGCCCACATGGATTTTTTTTTTTTTGGGGGGGGGAAAGCCCATGTTTGTACATGAGAGATAAAGGTCAGTCTTTTCCCACCATTCTTATTGTGAGTGCTTTAGGTGGTTCTGTGTGGTTAATGGCCAGTTTGAGGTGATGCTACATGTGCTTGATTGATTCATCTTCATAGTTGATTATCTCAGTACTCGTGACAAGGGCAGTATTTCAGTCTGATAGAAGTGAATGGAAGACATAGTGGTAAACATGCTTTACAAGTGCTAAGCTTGGATGAGTATGAGCATTGTTCTGTGGCTTGTGATAAACTTCATAACGCACTGTATTCAGTACATTTGTTTTTGGAATGTCAAGTATTTTAATGATTAAGACCAATCCTTTGTCTCTCATGTACCCACTAGAAAGTAACCCAAGAGGAAAATGACATCTAAATTATTTGTCGAATGCATAAATTCCTCTCTCTTCCAACTGCGATGGATTAAGTCAAGTTATTTCCCAGCCAACAAATGCTACAGTATGTTAGCAGAGATGCTACATTGTTCATTCAGTCCTTTGTGAAGACAAGTGTTTGTTGTTGTTGTTTTGTTTTTGTTTTTTTCAGAAAGTTGTGAAGTTGCTCAGTTGTTCAGCACTGTAGATGGAACTGAGTTGGTCATCATCAAGATGGCAAGATGTTTTCAGAGAGATGTCAACTGGAATGTATAATCAGGAGTCCTTTTCTCTCCCAAAGTGTGTCAGTGCAATGCTCAGTCTGTTTGCCAAAAAAAAGGTGGGGGGCAGGATAGGTCAGTCAGACGGTTGTCGAAAATGTGGTCAGAGTTCCGAGAGGCTGCTTTGGTAACAACGTTAGGAGCAGACCGTATGATTTTTTAATTCATGATTTACCTCTGGTCTCTCTCTTGTCACCCCAAAGATGTCCTTTAAACTGTCCATCCTTGTCACACCTGTTGCTTATGTGGCTCCCGCCGCAAATTTGTGTTTACCAGTTACTGACTCCTTATTAGAGAGAAGGCGAATGCTAGAAACTTAACACTGTAAAGACAAGAACAGAAAGTCATTAATATTAAGGTCACATTAAATTAAGATAATATGCATCATGTTCAGTGAAATTAAAACTTAACTAAATCTACAAGTAAAATAAACCTGAATTGGTTTAGAGAAGTGCTCAATTAATATAAACCAATCTAGGTTTGAAGTTGACAATTTGGCTTGTTCTCATGCTTGGAATTGCCCAATTAGATGGTTTTACATAACACAGCATTACTAACATTATTGTATGTACAAAAGGAAAGTACCAGGGTTACGATTACCTGTAAACTGCTGGTTAACTGTGCATGTCAGAATAAAGTGCACAAATTTAAACTGTAATGACAATTCTATTATAGCTACAACAACAACTCTCCAATTTTACAGACACAACATTGGCACACACTTTATATTATTCCTGAAAAACTAAATCAAGAAATGGTGACAGCAGAACTGGAGGCTGAAAGCATTAGAAAAGCAAACAATAGACTGAACGAAAAAAGCTGCCAGCCAACTGACCGGCAAAATATTCTCCAGTCTGCCCGCCTTCATTTTTACAGGGGTAAAATGTTATAAACAGAACATTTCAAGGCGACACATACCAATGTGTGTGCAAACACTGTCATTTGAATGATATGTACATGTACAATTTTTTTCTATAGATGGGCGCATATCAACACATTCAATGCCATCCATGGAAGTTTTCGATTCTTGTCCTTTATGAAGGCTGGCTGAGACCATTTCAGGATGCTTAACCCCCAACGTAAGCTGTGCATTATGCAAGCACAGGTGCAAATTCAAGAACATGTTTGTCATCAACAGTAGGTTGCATATTTTAATTCTTTGCCCCACTGTATTGCCAAGCAGTTCTTGTATCACATGTGCTGGAATCATGCATTATTCACATGGAGATTAAACACTTCTGTTGTGGTCTCACCAGCACACAACAACATAAAAGACAAACATGATCCTTCTTTTCCAGCTGTGTTAGCTCTTTCCGTCTGCTCTTTGTTTAAACTCTTCCTCTGTCACATTCCACTGTATGGTTTTAGTTGGACTTTCTACAGAGGACAGCTCTGATCAAATCACAGATCCTATTTTTTGAAGGCCAGTGGTACAGCTAATTTTAGGGATTTGATCAACTCTGAATAAAGGATCTCGTTTATTCTACAAGCTTACAAGAAACCGTGGCTTATAATATGAGAAATCATGCGATTAGTTAACTGTAATAAAGTTATGGTTTGAAGTTACATAAATCTGTAATTTTCAAAATATATCTGCACGAAATGATACTTAAGGTTTTAGAAAACTCTCCACATGTTGACAAATCTGTTTGTAATTATTGATTATTTGATACTAATACACCACCGTATGTTTGAACATAAACCAGACTTATGTTTCTTTGTTCTCACCAACAAAATTTATCCCACTTCTCTTATCATCATGTTTTTGTAAATGCTGTACATATACAACATATGCCATTTAGCATACACTGGCAACAACCACTGAAATATTGAAATTTATTTTTTAGTCCTTTTCCCCAATGTAGGGCCGGGTGTAGGGAAGAGACCAAAACAATATCCTTTAAGTTGTCACTACAGCTAAATCAATGATAAAAATAACCATATTATGGAGAATTGGCACAATAAAATAATAATAATAAAACATATTTAGTTTATGAAATACAGATCTAATATATAAATATGTATGTACTTGAGCTATTTGCAATATAAGGCCATACCTTTCAGATGTCACATCTTTCAAATCTGTTAGAATAGGCTGTTCCATACACACAAACTATGCATAGATTCATTTGTATTACATTTGTATGACTTTAATGTATTCACATGTGTAGATATAGATATGTACATTTTCAATAATAACCACTGACTTATTAAGCATTGCGTCAAAGGTTTAGCTAGTTAAATCTAGCTAGTTTGCATGAACTTCCAAACTGACATCAGAGCCTATGGGGGCCTCACAGAGGCACTTGCAACATCTGCTTATTGTGTTTACTTAAACAGTGTTTACTTTAGAGTGTTCTGGGTCACTTACTGTAAAATGCCTCCAGCTACAGTTTGTTATATGACCCTCTAAACTCGACTAAACCACAGTTATGACTTTCATCAGATTGATTCTGATACAATACAAAATATGAACAAATACAATAACCTTAAATGTTAAAATATAAAGTGGTGGTATGTGAGATTATGTTATTCCTCTTACCCACAATCAATAAACTGTAATATCAATGAAAAAGGTCCAAAGAGGAGAAATACTCAGATAATTCTATGTAACTTGTAAGATCCACCTTGTGGATTGATTTTAACATTATGCACTACAGTATTAATATGCATATTAATTAGAATTTTGTGCACTGAGAGAAGTAATGCTAGCAAACTCACAAACCAAAATTCAGGTTTGCTGATGTGGACTACGATTAGCAATAAATCCAGGCCAATCACTGTGTGTTATTGTACACTCAGTTTACATTATGTAGGCGCTGCTGTCAAAATTGCTTAGACTCACTGGAGAAAAGAAGTTCTGCATCCAGTCGCAGATACATTCAGACAATGCTAAATTATTGTAATCATACTGGTGAAATGTTTACATTCACTATAAACACAAATGTGTATTACTGCCTTTGGGCTCAAAGTATTTGCAATAACCTACAAAATCCCAGATCAGATTAAGCCAGGCCAGCATGATTTCTTTCAGTGACTGTATGGTATGATCAATCTTGAATAAGACACTAAAACCTTTACAAACCTTTCAAACCCAGATTCAAGCAAAGATTCAAAAATTATCTTCCATTTATAATCATGATACTGCATATCTCGAGTTCTAAAAGTGTAGGTATCTGGAAGCACATTGATTTTTAGACAATTATGGCATTATGGCAGCACATATATCAGGCCCTGGCTCTCTAAACAAGTGTAGAAATGCTCTGACTTTACACCTGCAAAAAAGTGTTGGTGCTAAAGCACTTACAGTTATTCCCCGTCATTTCAGTCTCAGGACAGTTAAATACAACATTGTGTCTTTTTTGACAAATGTTATTTTTAGACAATCATTGGTACAGAAATGTCATTCAATACATGAACTACATTTACCAGTACAAGTGAAAAAAAAACGAAACCAAAAGATTATCATAGAACTAAAACAATTCGAACTATAAAATGGCAGTCACAACATCAACAATTCTAAGTATTAGCACATTGACTTCAAAATATAAAATGAATAATGGCTGATGTCATCATAATACTATTGGACCCTTAGATTTAGAAGAGCTCAATCAAAGATAATATGTAGCCCATCTGCATTTTTATGATTAAAAATGTGCATGTTTGCATGTTTATTGCATATGTGAATGTGTCATTATTTTCTAAATTTATTTGGCTTGATTTTTAACATAAGATCTACTATGTTCATGTGAGGATGAATTTGAGGAAGGACCTAACATAAAAGGTAAAAGCTATACATTACTAGAAGAGATTATGCATTTTTAAATATTAATTAATAATTTTGGTCATTTTAAATAATTTTTAAATTGTTTCTCTTAAACTAGAAACAGAACTATGAAAAAAACAAACAGACATAAAGAAATACTGATCATCCTTTGTTACATACATGTTAAATAGGGCGGTCTCCGATGTTGTTTTAGTTAATTCATTGTTTTAAATGTTTTATCAGCATGTGCAAATCTAAGGTTAGTAAATTGACACTGACTCTTAGTAAAGTGCTTGTATTTGTTTGAACTATATAATTACTTACATCGTCATCCATATCTGACTTTATAGGTTGTACTTTTACTTACATTTTAATAAACCTTCTAAATAGGTTGCATTTTTCTTTACAAAAGGCTTGGCCTACAAGTACTTATTTAATTTACATGACTGTCCTCATAAGTATTTCTTCTGAGGTCTACTCAGTCATTTACTAACATCAGAAATAAATTATTAGCTGACGAGGTGATCGTGACATTTTGCCTCATGACATGGCCAGCATGTAGTTAGCCACGTTACTCATAAGGTCTTCAGCTGCCCAACAAGCAAGGGTACAGTATAATGTTTCCCAGTTATAAACTGTAAGAGCCTGTTATTATAGAAAAAACATAAACCATGAATAGAAAGCAAAGCAGCCTTTAAAATATCAACAGCTGATCAATCAATCAATCAATCAATCAATTGTCTCTTGTCTTGGAAGTTTTAGTGAAAGATGACGACGCCTCTTAACTACAAATAACTGCCCATCAACTATTAAACTGGCATATTTGCAAATCTGGAAGTCTATATGTTTTAGGGACAAAAAAATAAAATCTGCCAAAATTTGTAATGTTAATTTTATGAGGCACTAAATGAAACAAGTATTTTGGTTTTGTTATATATGATGTTATATTAGATGATTAGACGGTGATGATAAATGTATAGGAATATCACATAACATGACTGAATAGACCTTTAACTGTACACTGCAATGTAATAACCAAGCAAAAACATTTTCAAGTCATGTTAGGCTGCATGATTGAGAAGAGCTCTGACAACATTACAATATTATTTTTGATTTAAAAGTTTTTTTTTGAGATTCTTCTGACATTACTTAGCTTTGCTGTGTAAGGTATCAACATGAAATGTGCAATGATGTCACAATTAGATGCAAACTTTGTTGTTTATACTGAGACCTACTGAGGTTGAGTCTGTTTTTTTTTTTTTTTAAGAGAATTACCAAAATGATGTCAACACTGTACATACATTAATATTCACAAAAGACAGAAGGTAGAATCTATTCAACATCAATCTAATCTATTAATGTATTTTGTTGTTTGCTAAATGAAAATGAAAGTATCATCAATCTTGTTCCCAACATTGTCGTGAGCTCAGTTTTGTTTGGTCCAAAATACACAAACATGTCAAGCTTTTATTTAGTTTTAAAGTTGTAGTTTTAAAACGTAACTGTGCACATAATGTTTTTTATTTTTTACCTTGCATAATTTGTTTTACTTTTTTTTTTTTTTTTTAATTAGGATAAAATGACAGTGGCTCTTTAAAGCTAAAATTTGTATTTGACCCCATTAGCTAACCCGATGCATGCACCATAAACCATTGGATTCACAAGACAAGAGGTCATTCTTTCTACATTCAAGTTCATTTTATGTTATTGCTATTGTTTTTGCATGACGTGCAATCCAAAAGGAGGCATTAATGCAATCCGTCCATAGCTAATCCACACTATTTTTTATCATCCGATCATTAACATCCTTTTTGTTACAAAATGGATGGGATGGGGGAACGACAGCGTCGCAGTGGTCCTGGTGGCTCATATGTTTCAAAAGGCGGGCTGGTGATAGGAGCAAGACGCAATGATGACCCAGCCATCCCCGATATGTTATTGAGACTGCGCGATTTCTCATAGCCTGTTGCTTTAAGAAAATAATTTTAAGTATCCATTTATACATTAGATAATTTTTTATGTATTTGTGTTTTGACATATGCAAATAAAGTAAAAGGAAATGATAGTTAAAATATTGTGGGATTTTATGACAATTGTTCATATTCAGGTGTTTAATTAAGATACAATATTGAAACATGACCATGACGTTAAAGATGTTATAAGAAGAATCAAAAGAAGAATGAAAACAGAAAAGAAAAGAAGCACATAAGTGAAGAGAACAAATTAGAGGTCATAAATTTAAAACATAATCAAATAATAAATACATATAAAGGACAGACGAGGACAGACACAGACAAGACAGACAAGACAAGACAAGACAGGACAAGAAAATGTGAGTCATGATATGTCTTTCTGAAAACAGAAAAGCAAAAGATATTAACAAATTTAACACCTGTGGCCTATTGAATAAAGCACCCAACTATTTACCATGTGAAGCAGAATGTGCAATGGTCGGGTGTTTTATACAAATATTTGGCCAAAATACACAGTTTAACATAAACTACTATTACAGATATTACTGACATAATGTAGTAGTTGAGCAAATGAGGTTTAGGGGAAAAAAGCTCAAACATATGTCACTAATAAATTTAGCTATATTAAGGTAATAAATTGTGTGTCATAAATGAAACCCCCTATTAGTATTTGCTTCCTCTAAACCTCAAATGGTCAACACAAAACATCCTCTCTCCAACATGTCAAACATGTCTTTCCCCCGGTTATCGCATCCTGTAATGGAGATCAGTTCACATTTTGTGTACAGTGGGAAATGAAACGCAGTAAGAAAATGTGGTTTACTGGTAAAGTCCAAAAAGTTGTACAAGTTAATACATGGTACTTAAAGAAAGTAACTATGACCAATTTATTTGGTCAGTAACACATTGTCTTTTGTGTCTTTTCCCACTGTATGTTTGTTGTGTAACAGAGCATGCAAACATTGAATTCCACCTGTACTGTGGGTAGCAGCCAGACACGGTAGTACTGTGCTGATGAGTGTTGTTACATCAGGTGAAGTGAAGAACACCATTGATAGGTAGCAGTTATCTGCCACAACAATGGCTAGCTGACCTATAATGGGTGGAGTTTTATTGGGAACGCTGTATATTTGCTGAAATTTGATTTTTACTGTAATGTAGTAAACTATAGTAAAAAAAAATACTTACAAATTTAAGTTACAGTGTCTATGTTAATCAAACTCCAACCATCACAAGAACAGAGAAAACAAAGAACACCTGGTACAGTGTGACACCCTTTGTGCCTTCCTGCTGAAATGAAAAAGTACGGCATCATTTGAGTCAACCATAAATACAAGTATACTTTTTTTATTCTGACTAGCTCAGGCAAATTAGTCTCTCTGTAAAATATTAATGATAGAGTTTCACTCAGGTTTCTTCAGCTGCATGTCACATATAGACTGGCCAACATACGGTTCTTCTTCTTTCTCAAGTTCAGTTCCAAGAGTATTTTGTTCACCCAAATGTCTCAAGACAATTTTTCTTAATCAGAGTTGAAAAAACCTGACCTGAGGGTATTACAAACAAAAAGCAAAAGTGTATGTGTAATATGTAAACCTACTTTGTCTAAACTAAAGGCACTATTGCAGGAGAGTTTAAAATTCTATTTTTGATACTATTTATAGTCAGCATATCTATGATAAATTGATTTAGTAGTTGCTTGAATTGCTTAACACATAAAAATTATTCACAGGAAATTAAGATTTTTTTTTTTCTAATTGATTAAGACCTTAATGCTCATTGTTGACTCTCCTACATCCTTTTAGCTATAGGATACAATATTATCTGTCACACTTTTCTATCATTAAAATAAAAAATAAAATAACAAAATTCACAAACAAGACAGCAGTCATATTTCGAATTTCAGCAACAGGCTGCGCACTTACAAATTCTTATCAACCAGCACTGAAATCTTAAGGATACAACCTTAATTTATCTAAATAATTTTTATTGTATAATTTTTTTTATAATTTTTATTATAATTTTGTACAAATAATCTAAGTCATTGTTTCATTCACTATTTCTTTTATTATTCAGACAATAAAACTCTAACTAGATTATAAAAAGAGGGCTTTACTTGTGTGCCAGATTTGATGTGACAAATGCCCTGATATGAATTATGGATTATAGTAGTTCACATAAAATGAAGAGAGTACAATTAAAGGTTTTGAATCAACTGAGAAAGTCCTTTGGATCTATTCGTGGTGGTTAGTAAAGATCATCATTCAAAGTAGAGAGAAAAAGAAAGAAAGAAAAAATACAGCGCACATGGTCAAATATATTTGTTCCTTTTAGGTTAAAGGGTTTGAAACACTTGCTAAGTGCAATATGAGTGGATATGGATAAAAAAAAAAGAGTTCCCATATATGGATTGGATGAAGGTGAAACTGATGAAAAATAATGTAGATAAGGCAGTTTTTTTCAGTTTTATGTAATGTAAAGTGAAAGTGGTCTGGCTGACTGCCAAAAGCTGACTGGTAGCTTAGTTGTGTTTTGCTGATGTTTAAAAGCATTACTTGACAATGTTCAAGACAACAAATGTTTTCAGGAAACTATAGTAGAAATGCTTATACTGTAAAGGTAGTCATATTTCAGCCACTGCAGTCTGTCATGGTCTATTAGCTACCTCCTCTCCGTGCTAACTACTGTATTTACAACATCAACAGGGGCTTTGTGCTGTCTATCAGGGGAAATGGTGAGTTCTGCTGTCACTGTGTTCAGTGATGACATAATTCCTGTCCAAAGTCACACTTAATTAGCACTATGGAGGAAGCTCGTACCTACCTACAATCAGACTTTAGTTACACTTGCACTGCAGTGGCGGCCTGGGGATGGGATGGAGAATGAGTGTTAATCACAGAGGGAGGAGGTTATGAAGAGGGAAGTCACAGAGGAACAGAGAGAGAAGACTGCAAATATTCTACCCAGACTGTTTACCAAGGAAATAACCAGGTAAATAATCTATCTAATAATCTTTCTGTCTGTCTGTCTGTCTGTCTGTCTGCCTGTCTGTCTGTCTGTCTGTCTGTCTGTCTGTCTGTCTGTCTGTCTGTCTGTCTATCTAAAATATAGGGATTATGCAGAGGCGCCACCTCAGCTGCATTCAGGACCCGTCAGGTGTGCAGCTGTACACAGAGACTGGTAGGCTGACACAGTTGATCGCTAGGGGTTCTGCCTCACTAGAGTCCTTCAACCTCAAAAAGGTTTATCCCAGGTACTTGTTACTGTAGCAGAGCTTGTAGCCAGGTAGGTAGGTAGGTAGGTAGGTAGGTAGGTAGGTAGGTAGGTAGGTAGATAAAAGGCAGATAACTAATTGACAACGTTTAACATGTAGTCTCTAAATCCGTTGGGTTGGCTTACTATGGTAACACAGGACAGATTCTATTCTTGGCATGGCCACATAGTGTATCATTCTTACATGGGATCAATTGCTTGTTAAAGGTGGTGTGATCTCCTGTTACCCATAATTAGATGTATTGATCTCTTCATGACCATTACTGAAGCCACAATATGTCTATACAGTATGTATAGTACAGATGCAATGTCTTTCGGGGAAACTAAATGACATGCAATGGTATCTTGCATCTTGCCCACTGAATGTAATTCATACAGACTATATACATGTCAGTTGCTATTATTAAAATGTTATTAATTTAATATACTTCTCATACATATATATAAATATCTATCATATCTACATTAACACTGTGTAGACAGTATACATGGGAGTTTTTTCTATTAGAAGGTAAAAATCTGGTTCAGGCAAAAGAATATTTGCAGATTGTTGTGATGAGGCAACTTAGAAAGAACTGGTATTGTTACAGATGTTAAAACATGCATGACAATGTAGAAAAGGTTTTACATACTGTATGACAATTAAAGAGCACAGTGACATAGAGGTGCACACTGGCAAGTGTTACCACATAAAAAAAAAATCACACTGATTAGGCGTTAATAGGCTGTGTATCATAATAACCTCTTGTACTGAGCCACAAAAACATTTCACAACAGAAATGGACTGCAACAAAGGCACAGAAGGAAACAACAAATATGTTTTGTTGGTGAGTAGGTAATACTCTAATAAGTAATAATTCAACAAAGGTAATAAATGTCTTATTTATAAAAAGGAAACAAGGGTAAAAATGGGTGGGATGTAATGAGGAGTCTTTGGACAGATCTAACAGCTAGAGCTTGTTTGTAAGTGGATTTAGATTGCTGGCTTACAAGTTGTGTACGTTATTAAATGAAAAGTAATATCCCAATTATTGTGTCTGAAATACATGAAATCTTTTCATATTATGGGTTTGAATGTATAATTATACATGTTTGTCAAATGCATCTTTCAAGAAAAGCCTGAACCAGTGAGATTTGTGCCATATTTATGGTAATTTCATTGTTTTTGTTAGCAATTTCTATTTTGATTCCAATCAAAAGAAGAAAGATAGTGGGTGATGGTAAAACTCAAGAACACAGGAAGAACACAGGGGAAGTCAAAACACCACACAACAAAACACGGTTGTACAAAACCCAGACATTAAGAACAGACCATAACCACAGCAAAATATATTAATTCAAAAATAAATATAACTTAGTCCTAAACACAATGGAAAGATAAAGCATTCCCACTACAACACAAAAACACAAATCTCTACAAAGTCACTGCGTAATAAGTCCAGAAAACTCCAGATAAATGTACACACCATGTTAGAAACACAGACACAAAAATAAAAAAGCACAAAAAACCCAAGAAGTAAAAGAAAAGTAACAGAGAGTGAGGAATTTAAAGGAGAGATAGAGAGGAAGAAAGACACAACTCAGCAAGACTGAGATCTTTGGAGGTTCAGAGAAGTGATTGGGAGTGGGTAATCAAAGGGGTGATTGACCGTTTGACCTTAGCGAGCCATGCATTAGAAGAAAAGGTGCCTAGTAAGTCAAATGGCCAACAGTCGAAGGAAAGCGTGAGAATCCCTCTTTAAAGACAAGAAGGAGAATCATTGTCTGTCACCGCTGAGAACAAGAAGCAGCACATTTCTTTTGTCCAGTGCAAAGAAACAAGAACCATTATAGATCCTCAGTCTAAATGTATGAACTACAGTGTACAACTTCCCTTCAAGTCCAAAGCCTGAAGTGATTCCATGACGTTTTTTTTTTTTTTTTCCCAATATGCTCCTGATTTGTTTTAAAGAGGGATTTTTTTTTTGTAGCACTTAAACTGCAGTTTATACACAAGAACCACTAAAACTGAAGCAATGTTAGGGACCCCTAAGTGAAGGGCTTGTACAGCTCAACACTTGCTTACCTTAGACAGCGTGTAGCTACTTTTCGGTCAAACCTATCGCAGCATTTTTCTATCTGTCTCGTCAGTAAGTGTTTCAGTTCCCGAGTGCAGCATCTAATCTTTGTGATTTCTAGGTCTCCACAGTACAAATACAAAAGCTCCTGAACTTTGGACTACACCAGGCACTGAAAGCACAATTACATGGTCTAGGGAATAGTATTTCAGATACATTACACGACCACAGCATAATAGTAAATGAGCATTGAAGCAACTGAGTTAAGTTAAGTGGCTTTGTTTACAAAGCTGAATTAGTACTTTAAATAAAAACAGTTTTAAATTTGCTTGTTTCTAGCGTGGCATGTTTCAAGAGATACTACCCCTTGACCTTCATGGCTCCTATGACCCCAGTACCTTGGGCCTTGGAAAGATGATTGTAATAGAGCACTGCAATCAGTGTCACAGCCACGTGAAGCTATTAAGGCTGTCAAATTGATCTGGCCTAAAATAAAGCATATGTACATATAAGTATGCACATCTTATTGTTGTTCTATTCTAACACATGAGGAACATGTGCCGTCAAATGTGCTACTCCATTTATGTCTATAAGGTTTAACCTGTGCATGAATATATGTACATCCTGCTTATACAAATAGTAAGAGTGTGTTTTTGAGGCAAAACACTTCCTTTTGCAGTGAGTGGTTTTGTTTGCCAAGGTGGAGGTCCGTGGGGTAGGGAGTAACACGAATAAACAGAGTAGAAGAACAAAACTAAATTAAGCCGCACACGACAACACAAACACAACACTCAGACGGCATTGAGAGGACAGGGACACAGTGTATAACATGTAAGAATGAAAAAGCCCACATACACACGCGTGATATGACACAACCTGAAGAGAGAGACAACAACAACACAGAGGCACATCAGACAACAATGTGACCTGCTGTTTCCGTTCAATCTTCTTCAGTGTATGTTTTATTAGTTATTGACACAGGACACGAAAACTGGGTTATTTTCACTTGAGCTGCTGAGTGTATTCGCAAACGTGCACGTCAGCAAGGACGCACTCTTGCACTCATGACTCTATGCAGGTTTTAAGCTCTTACACAGACACATATACACAAAGTGTAGACAAGTGTACATATACTACTCATTTATATCACAGAGAAATCCCATTGGCTGCCTCGATTCAACTGTACATTGTTTATTGAGTTCAGAATTTATTTTATGCATGTAGGATATTGGGCTGAGGTTAGGTTTCATTGGTTAAAATCCCTGACAAATCAGACGACGAGCTCTAAAATGCCATTTTGATAGCCAAACCATAATATTCAGATTTAAACCTAACCATAGCTCAATCGTTTGCATCAGCCGTTTAATGTAATATTTCAACTTGACAGCACACTTTAAGGCACAGAGAAGACTCTTCCACAGGTGATACTACAAACTCCGTTAAACATGCAGACACAGCACTGTCGAAATGGTGATGTGTACCTGTGAGCTGAAGTCATGCATAGTGTGTGCAGCTGTGTGTTGTACTGGTGTAGTGTCATTAGTGCAACAGCAAAACATGCTAAAGTATATCATGGAAAGTCTGATCAAAACGTTTCACTGCTTACAGTCAAAGGTCAACTAGGCTAGGCTTTATTTTTAACTTTTGTCAGTGTTACCTCTGTCTATGGTTTGATCCAGGAGGAGGTGGAGTTTGCATTGAGGTCCTGCTGTAACAGAGACCCTTCCATCTTATACCAATCCTCAGTCAGAGGGGAGTCTGGGCTGGGTGCCAGGGCTGCTGCCTCTACTTTGTTGTCAACAGGGGGTGTTGAAAGTTTGGAAGGAGTGTGAGGGAGTGTTTTGGTGCAGGTTGGCAGCAGTGGTGGTGGTTGGATTGCAGTAGTAAATGAATCAAGGTATTAGGTTTTCATGAGCACGGAGGTGATGTACATGGGGTAAAATAACAACCAAGGCAGTTGTGATGTGGCACAAAGGAGAACAAGGGGGGAGATGAGGGAATGGGTTTAAAAATGGGCAGAGGAAGAAGGAAGGCAGGGGGGAAATGAGGGGCAGGTTAGGGAGGGAAAGTCATTGCAGGGGAGGGAAGCGGGCAAGTCAAAATCAAAAGGACAATGCGAGGCGGGAGAGAGAGAAAACAGAGGGAGAAACAGAAGTGACGAGAAGTAAATTAATGCATGGTCAACTGTCTGAGTCCAGAAGACAGAGAAAGACAGAGATCATTTATGAGCATGAATGAATGTGACAATTTGGGGCACGGAACAAAATTCACAGACACCATGGAAAGATGGAAGACAGGACTGAGGGCGTGAGAAGAGAATGAAAATGGTATAGAGGGACAGAAAAATCTTGTGTGACAGAAGAAATAAAATATGATGCCAAGCAATGATGGAAACACAGACAACATGAATGTGAAGAGGTGGAAACAAATACAGCAGAGCAGAAGAGCTAAGTGTAAATGCATGGTTTGTAAGTGTGTGACAGTATATGTGTGTAGTTAGTATATTTTGCTGCTAACTGTGGTTGGAGATGAGGTTTCAAAGGTCAGTTTCATGTGTTTTCTCCCATCCAACACATCTTTTCCAAATGTTTGGATCTGATAAACCTGTGTGTGCTTCCCTGCATCAGCTCCACACTGGACATAAGATATGGTTATGTTGTGCCTGGCATCTTGCTGTGTGGATCTGTTTACATAAAATGTGCATGTTTATGTCTCCTGGTGTTAAACGTACCTTTCCGCACATTCCCATCTGTGGCACGGAATTCCCTGGTGTTAAGCAGGAAGCAGGCGTGGTCCTGCTGGTAACGTTCCCGGGTAGACCCTCGCCCAATAGGGCTCCTCTCATCTGGGCTCAGCACCTGATCAATGGTGGGGCAGTCCTCGTTCGCCAAGGCGGCCGAGGCTGCATCACCATTCTGCTTAGAATCTAGAGGGGTGGTGGAGTGGAGACACAGAGAAAAAAACAATCCATTATTTACTAGGTTTCTTTATTGGAAACATTGCCTCAGTGATGGTCATCGGCAATGGCTTTAAGTCATTTATGAGAAAAAACTACCTTATGTTTGCTAAACATAGCACTCACAGCTTTGAAAGTGATCATGACATTTGCATATAGACCTGGACTAGGACCTGCATGAATCCTTAAGTCAGAGGACCACTCTGTAAAACTGCCAAACATGCTTAGTAGTTTTTAACGTTCATTAATTACCAGTGGTGACCACTACACATGATAAACACATTTCTACTGATGCATTAGGACAAAATACCATATGTCACCAAGCAAGTGTTCTGTGTTGTGTTTGAGCATGTGGTGATGATACTACTAAGCAGTCTTCGAGCCAGTTGTCAAAATGTTGCTTCCTGCTAAAAATTCTACTAACACAACCTACAAGAAACCTTTTAGCCTGGAAGAGAGCCAAGCAGACAGGATGTAGTAAAAGCACTGATGAAACCAATATTTTCTGTCTCGCTGATGACTAAGGCAGTAAAGTAATGCATTAAAGGTGCATTATTGTTGCATGTGTCTGATGCCTGATGCTGCAGCATGTGAAGAGCCACGACCTCCCCTCCTGATTGCTCTGCTAATGCCAGAGAGAGAAAATATGTGACATCAGCCCAAATTCAAATGCATTAGGTTCTTCTAAGAGATGTTTAACATAATTTTCCTTCCATAGTGTTTTCACTGGCAGATTGGTGCCTTAAGGCATCTGCGGACGTGCCAGTTGACCGTACATTACACATGAGTTCTGATGGGCCAGTGATTTCTCCAGGGTGGATCCAAAATCAACAATCTAGCATACCGATTTCTTTCTGTTGACACTTTGGCATCCTAATCCTCCATCTCTGTTATTCAGCATGTGTGTAACTGAACCTGCAGTGAGCATTACAGTAAACTCATACTTCTCCGGATCATATTAGTTAACTAAGTAGTTTGCATGTGAGTGTTTTTCAGCTGTCAATATCTAAAAATGAACTTAACATTACTTAACAACAGTTCAAAAAACCAAATATCTCACCTCTGTTAATCTCTATAATTTCCTCTTGTGCGAGTGGACAGTCACCCCCTATGCCTCCAGATCCAATTACTCCACCTAGGACATTTCCCAAGATCCTTTGTGGTGACGCAGTAGCCATTGCCAAAGCATCCGGCTTGCAGTAGTTGGGGGACCCTGGTTGGGGTGCTCTGGGGATATGTTTGTTCTTCTTTTTGGGCAGCTTCTGTTTGGCCATGGCTAGAGAGTAGTACATGCCGAAGTTGTTGACAATGACAGGTACTGGCATAGCAATGGTCAGCACACCAGCCAAGGCACACAGCGCTCCCACCAGCATCCCTGACCATGTCTCTGGGTACATATCTCCATAGCCTAGTGTGGTCATAGTCACAACGGCCCACCAAAATCCAATGGGGATATTCTTGAAGTTGGTGTGGGCGCTGGCCGTTGGGTCATCTGGGTCTGCACCGATTCTTTCAGCATAGTAGATCATAGTGGCAAAGATGAGGACACCAAGGGCTAAGAAGATGATTAGCAGGAGGAATTCATTGGTACTGGCACGAAGAGTATGGCCAAGGACACGGAGACCCACAAAGTGACGAGTAAGCTTGAAGATTCGGAGGATACGGACAAATCGGACAACACGGAGGAATCCCAGGACATCCTTGGCAGCTTTGGAGGACAGACCACTCAGGCCCACCTCCAGATAGAAGGGCAGGATGGCGACAAAGTCAATGATGTTGAGGGTGCTTTTAAAGAATTCAAACTTGTCTGGGCAGAAGGTGACTCGCAGCAGGACCTCAATGGTGAACCAAATGACGCACACACCCTCCACATACGTCAACCAGCTGTCAGTCACCACCTCGTATACAATCTCCTCACGGGTAGTGTTGCCCACCGTAACGTTCTCTGTCTTGTTGAGGATGGTGTTGAAGGCCTCATGTGTCTCCATGCAAAAAGTGGAGATGGAGATGAGAATGAAGAATAGGGAGCCAAACGCCACATACTGAAAGAAAGGAAGAAACCACCAAACGTAAATAAAGACAGAGAAAGAGAAATTAGGAAAAAGAAAGGGAGAGAAGAAATAGGAGTAAGTTACAAAACAAGAAAATCCACTAAGGCAAAGATAACACAAAAAAGCATAAGGATGGACTGTAGCACCGGTGCTGTTTGAAACCTCAAGCCAACAGCAGAATTAGATAACAGGTGTACATGTGAACCTCGGTCACAATTCACACAAAAGTGGATATACGTGGTTGCACAATAATTTTCATCTTCACTGAGGCGTTCGCACCTGAAAAGTTGCATAGATTCTGAAGTGGACCCTTGAATTTTAACCTAAATTGAATGTTTACATGTTGAAAAAATGACCTGTTTTTAACAGAGGGCAATGTGACCCACTGTGACCCAAGTCCAAGGACAATTAGACTCATTAGGTGTGATCAAATTACATCTGACAGTCATAAATTATTGTGAACAATGAAGCCAGAGAAATAGATGTGCTGTCAGTTTTGTGTCTGATCATTTGCTGCTAAAAGGATGAAATACTTATAAGGTTTACCAAATTATTAACAGTACTATCACCTTAGAATTACTTTTCAAAGTGTCTTATTTTAATATGTATCATACAGTACGCTCAATTGTAAATATTTTTTCTTTCTTTTTTATGTGTCATGCACTAAGAATAAATAAAAAAAAATAACAATTTAAATACAATTAAACACACTATTGCTCAAGACACTTGATCTGAACTTTAAAGTGCTCTGCCTAGACTAGACAGTCCTAGTTTGAACACAACATAGGGAGAAAGGTGAACAAGAAAAGGAGAGCGAAATCACAAAGCATAACTAATAGAGGGATACTAATATTTTTGAGTACTTGAAGTCATGTGCTAGGTAGGACGAGAAGAAAACAAGCTATGGGGATGAGATAAATAAATAACTGATCTGTATGTCGTAGTCCAGTAAACAAGTGAGACATCCCACGCTTCAGTCCCACAGCTCACTGTGTTCTGTGGTGTGTCAAAAGTTGTTTGTCAAAGTTGAGCTGCAGATTTGCAGTAAACAGACATTTGTTTACAGATGTAGAATATGATGTCAGACCCTGCAAACAGTCAATTTATAAAAATACTTTGAAACTTTATTTTTAAGAGTTTGAACCCTACAGTGTAACCATCGCTAATAATCACATCATTAGACCTACTTCAGTTGTCTGTTGAAATTATTCTATACGTTATTACTAGATTTGTTTTGCTCTGTAATTGCACCTTGAAGTGCAATTGAGGTTAAAATTAAATACATTTACAACTTTAAGTGTTACGCTGCCTTTCTTGAATTAATATTATTATTGTAACCACAAAAAAAAAAGAACATACTACTTTAAATGAACATGTTCCTATTTCCGTCCACATTTTGAGATTGTTGTGTTGGTACCCTTTCAACAAAGTGACATCCTTTTTATACTACAGTGTTTAGCAGCTTTATGTTTGCTTATTCACTTCCAAACCTTCCTGTCCTCGGGGTGAATTTCCTGGACAGAAAGCAAAAGTCTAGTAATAACAGCGTTCCACCACAGAGATCTCCGTTGTTTTCCCAATGAGTTTGTTTTTCAGGTTTACTTGCTTTTTCATCACTCAGAGGCATTTTTTCTTAACACTGGCCATCTGCAAGCTTTCGGTATATGTGTACCTAAGCTTAAGCTTATTGTACTGTAGCCCATTCACTTGTCACAGAATCAGTTACCGTAGCGTGATAACACCAGTGTGTGCGTGGTCACTGCGCAATCTTTCCCTGTTGAGGTCCATTCCTACAAGCCTGCGGTGTATTTATAGATGCAGTATACTTTGTGCTTTATCAAATAAATAATAAAACACAGACATCGCCTGAAGTGCAAAAGAGAAAGGTAATTCATACTTGAGTGGGGTCCCTATATATAAGAAGTCTGAGTGCCCTCTGTGTATTGTGCGTGTCACCATGTATTTTCAACTTTATGCACTTATGTAATATCAAGGGCAACATATTTAGAAAAGGAAGCCTTATGGATAAGCAAATGGAGGGAACCAGTTTCAGTTATTTTTCTTGAAAGGCCTTGCTTCCCTCTTCCAGTGTTTCTTTGAATTGAAAATTGGATGAGAGCCTACACATATTTTCTCTAAGTGCCTTCACGACAGAAAGAGACTGAGCAAAAAAAAGAAAAAAAAACAGAAGACTTTGAGCCAATGTATTTATTGAGAAGATTAGCTGACAAGCATTTAGTTGGAGAAGTGACCTTCCAGGAAAGTCAACGATGGGATGTAAGTCTATGTCAAGTAGTTTTCGATGAAGACAGGTATTCCTATTTTGCTTTGAAGGCAATCATGTATAATATATGTATAATATATATATATATATATATATATATATATATATATTTATTAGGAACTAATCTTTGTATACTGAAGATCTGGCTAGTTCTATCCAGTGTGTTCCAGGTTTTGATGGTCTAGCTTCTGTCATTTCCACAACCCTCTGCCATCCTCTCCACTCGTCGCCTCGTCCACTCCTCCTCCCCCTCTCTCTTCCTTCTCTACTCTTTCCACCTCCCCCCTGCCTCTCCATCTCTTTTTCCTACCTCTTTTCTCCTCTATGTTTCTCACTAGTCGGTGTCTGACCTACTTTCTCAGATTGCTGCAGTGCTCTCCCCCTCTCTATCATGAAAACACACACACACACACAGGATCACTGAGATTCTCAGTCACCCTCCTACCTCTACCCCCCCCCCCCACCAACTAGCCCCCTGTCCCAGGAAAGCAGGACCTCCTCATCATCACCATTAGCCAAGCACCAGAAACCCTTTACAAATACAAACCAAGGATACGATTATTACTTTAATTATTTTTCTGATAAAATTAACAATGTAAGTAATCTAAGTAATATAATAACAGACAGAGAAGATGACTAGTAATGATACTCGTAGGAAGTAATGAAGTGTAAGCTGTCCTGCTACTTGTACAAACCATACACAGAATATATTCAGAAGATATTGGAAAATCTGCAGTAACATCATATCTTCTATGTAGGCTACACAGGTGGAGACTCAGGAGGGGGTGGACAGGTGGGAGGGAGACCAGACGATGTGGATCCAAGCGCAGAGAAGCACAAAGAATAAAGTTGGAGCAGTCCAGAAGAAAGGACAGTGTGATAAAAGTGAAAAGAGCTGAGGATCCAGTGCCAAGATAGTCAGTGTAGTACAAACACAGAGAGAGAAAAGCATCCTGAGCTAAGATTTGCTCACAGTGGCTCATCATTCTGATGATCTCAATGTGATGTGACTTTGTCATGAAAAGGAGCCTTTTAAAAAGACGAGGAGGAGGAGGACAGTAATGATTGTGAGAAGAAGAGTCAGAATTGACAGGAAGAAATGACATGTTATCAGAAGATTGATGGTTCATAAACAATGACAGGCCCTTGTCACAAAGCCAACGTCTGTGAAGCGGAGGGGCAGAGGGAGTTCTGTGCACTGACTTTTATTTCATCTTACTCCAAAACAACAAATACAACTATTAGAAACTTTTTTTTCTGCAGTGTATCAGATCAAATGAGTCTGACTCAAAGCTGAATAGTTGCAAGTGTGTGATGGACATTCAGTTCCATTTCTCATATCCTGATTCAAAAAAAGATATATAAATACTAAATAAAAAATAATAATATTGCTTATAACAAATTAATATTACTATGTCTTTAGCAGGCATCTTAAGGTATCATTTCCAGCTGCAGGAAAATATTTTCTGATGAGCAGACCCACGCTAAAACAATATTGTCTAAGCATTATGTCTTTTCTTGTTGAGCTGCTGCAGAACAAACACAGTGAGAGCACAAGAGACTCATGATGCGACTGCAAAAACCTCTCCAGATTTGCTCCCTTTCTCTAAATCTACCTTTGGTGTCGGGTGTTTTTACTGGTGGGAAATCTTATACACACAGGACATAACACATCTTTATTTCAATCACTGAAATCCAAAACAACGGGAAGGAAGGAAATGCAGAGGAAGCTTGACTTGACACTGACTATTAAACCTAATGTTAAACCGTTCTGAAACCTAAAAGGCAAAAATGAATTCAGAAGGGCACAAATCAACAATTCGTCACACCTGATATTAACAATCTAAGTGCGACTTTTACCAATTTGCTGCAATGAATTCAACCACACCGTGGTTAAAACCCATTTGAAACATATGAAACATGCATATGAAACAAACAGGTTCATCATGGTTTCCATGATTAACTCAAACAGTATTTCAAGATGGCAGAGCACAGTGGATTACACTGTACATCTGAACATCAAATCAATATTGATCAATGCATCACAGCAGCCAGTCCTCTTTAAATATGCAGCAGCATAGCAAGCAGAAATCTGCTGTGTGAGGAGACATCGAGAAAAATCTCCACTGCTTGAACCTTGATCAAATCTACTGAAAGCAACACCCAAACTGCATGTAGCATGCAGGTGTGGATGAGTCTGTGCGTGCACTGTATGTACCTGTGTGTATATGTGTTGGCGTAAGTGCTTGGAACAAGTGTGTGTGTGTGTGTGTGTGTGTGTGTGGTTGTGACTCACCATGTGAGAGAGACAAAAAGCCTATGGGCACAGGAGATGTGTGTACACACTTACTGATTGCAGATAGCGAGTGGTTGGTAGTTACATGAGCACTGCACTGAGGTGATAGAGAGGGATGAGTGGAGAGACAGTGGAAAAGAAAGATGTGGAGGAAGATGATAAAGGGAGGAGAAGCACTTCACGCTTAGTTATCTTCTTGGGCTCTTCGTTTTCTCCTCCCCGTTTTCACCTCGCTGCAACATGAAGGTATGTATGTGCACGTGGTCTGGTCTTAACATGCATATTAACGCTCAGAATATAGTATACAGACACACCGTCATAATGGCGTGAAGCCTTATGCATTAAATTCCCTACAGTAAAGCTATCATGTGTGACACCTGCAGCCAAATGACCTTCAAGGCCCAATAGAGTCTCCCGCGCTCTGTAGACTCTGAAATTAGATTTGGAATAATCATCAACATAAATTTAAAAAAAAGCAGGAGTCAGAGATTGGGAGAGAAAGAGAGAGGAGCACCGCTGTGAAAGGAAGTTGATGATAGAGAGCGTCGATTGTGTCTCAACAGCGAAGACGAGTTGAGGAATGGAGGGAAAGCAGTTGAAAAGATAACTACAGGAGAGGAGATAACGATGTGAAGCTCACCAATCAGAGGGAAGAGCAGGGAATCGGACAGTGTGAGTGCAGTGAGGAGACAAAGAAGAAGACAGGAGGACGTGTTGTAAGAGTGTGAATGTTAGTGATATAACCGGGAAGACATTACCAAAGGTGATATTAGCCCTACAGACGTTTTTGCATGCACGGCGGTGTGCTGCGCTCTTCCTTAACGGGACCCTAGTGGCGCTGTGTTTACTGCGGCACCATCCAGAAGAGCTTTATCATTACAGTATTACCACAGCCCTGCCTGGCTCTCTGTCACCATGACAACCACTGCGTTAGCCTCTGCTTTCAAGCACCAAGGACAGGACTAAGCCAAATACTGCTCCTACAGCTGGCGTAAAGGGCTGAATGTAGAAGAGCAAGAGCCACATTGTGATCATTGCGACCAGCTGCTGAGTGCTCAGTGACAGATCTGACATTTGTCAGGTCAGGGGTAAGTGACCTTAACAAAGGTATAAAGACAAAAGCCTTTTTTTCATCCTATTAAAATGGCTTTCTTCAATGTCCACTGACGGCGATCTTTAATCAGCAATAGTATGACAAACAGCATTCGGTAAAACGGAGTACATGGAGCCTTTCCCAGAGGGCAAAACAAATGGGGGACGAGTGCTGCAGAGTCAGCAATGATAAGAAGACATTAAAGGATGGTCCGAACTCCCCATGTGAATGAGGCATGAAAAATGAACATTTAATCGATGTAAAATACAAATTGTTCTCCTGGAAGGCAACCCAAGCAATGAGCTCAACTGGAACTGTGTGATTAATCCATTATTTTAGGTGAATGATTGTGGCCATCACTCAGAGACAAGTATCCACACGGCGTGTAGTGTGAGTATAACCCTGGGTGGTTTACAAGAATAGCCTTCACTTCGTTATCATAGTTACATTCTGACAAACGCTGCAGAGAAATGTTAAAATTGAAGACTGAAACCGAAGAGTCAACCGCGCTCGCACAGGAATTGAAAAGGACAAGCAGTAAAACTCAGCAGAAAGGCTGAGAGAGGGACAAACAGAGAAGGTAAGAGAGAGAGAGAGAGAAGTGCAGAAAAGATGTCTCTCTTTTTTTTTCATGTTGTTTTTTTTCTACATGTTGAATTATGAATTACTTCACTGGCTTTTAGCCTTTTATGACCCTCAACCTCCAGGCTTCCTTGTATGAGTTTAAGTTCTGATGGCACGGTCCATGAAATGTGTCTAAGGATGTTAACCACAGTTATTCAGACGTTCAGTTTGTATTAAAGCCACTAAATACAGTTATTACCACACAGATAACAATTACCTTTGCTTCATTTTAAGGCTACAGTAAACTACTGATTATTTCACATTATACATTAATTTGAAGAATTATTGGGTCACATGTCAAAATATGAGGTTCTGGAGACTTGATAGTAACAGGCCATGTCATTGCTCCTTTCTTTCCCTCGACTTCATGTCATATTTCTACTCTTACTATCAAGTTAAAGGTATGCCTTCAACATCTGGGTTAATACCATTGTTCACTCTCCTGCCAGGAGTTCAATAAGATGACTTACAGCACACTTCTGTACAGTAAATATCAAGCTTCTGCCAGCGGTGAACATCGTAGCTTAGCCTCCTGGATATGTGTTAGTCCCCCGTGCACATGTAACCTCTACAACTTGATGAACTTTACACATTTTGCAGATTTAGAAAATCTCCCAGCCAACGTGATCTCATGTAATTCTCACCAACAAACTGAATAAGCGTTTCCAAAAATGTCAACTGAATATTGCTTCTATCCTCCACCACACGCCACCACGCTCAGGTAGTCCTCGTTACAAAAGTAAGTGAAGTAAAACCTACACATCAAGTTTATGGTTATGAGGTTGAACCTCACAAAAAAAAAAAAAAATGGGAAAGGAATATCTCTGCAATGGCCGGAACTCAATCAGTCTGCACCACCGGAGGCTTTGACAGCAGCTCTCGATGTTAAGATACGTTTTAGAGCATATTTCTAGAAAAAGGAAATTCTGAAAAAAATAACAGTATAGTATATAGTATAAAGCAGTTGGTAAATATTGAACATAATATTGAGCAAGCATTAACAAGACAGAGGTTTTTACAGTCAACTGAAGGGAAATTCAGTTGACTTGGCTGGAGGACATTTGGATCTGGGACAGAATGGGCAGTTAAAGGAGAAGATTGTAAGACCCCTGCCCTGTCCTCAACGTAGGACAGGGTATGGAAAAGGGTGGCACTGATCTACAAGTAGATGCAGATGTGGCCGGGGAGGAAATTTGCAGTGGGACATTTGCATGTGCTGCATGTGTCCAAAACATATTGTCAGGTGGTGTGTGGAGTGTGAGACTGTGAGTGTGCATCAAGTTTATCAAACACCTGTACGCAGGAGAAGATGAAGGAGGAGGAGGAGCAATGGAGTTGACCTTCGAGATATAATTAGCTTCAGTCGTGGGTAATCCTTGTGTATATTTTCTGAGTGCTGGAAACACTTTCTGAGGTGAGTGCTCTTAGAAGTGATCCTGGTAAAATTTCAATCACAACACAGACTTCTGTTTCAGAGATTCCCCGAATGACTCAACTCCTTGACACGCTACAGATGAAACGGTAAGCTCTCCTACACACACACACACACACACACGCACACAGAGAGACACACAAACACATGCGGCTCTCCATTTGACACGTCACTGTGTCGTATCTGCTCTGCAGCGTTCAGGTCCCCTCCATTTCATTCCCACTGCAGTCCCTGTCAAACATTTCTGGAGACAAATATTGCATGGAGGTGAATGAGCTGTGCACGTGTCTGCGCCCTCTCATCTGCTTTGTATTCGCACCAGATTACTGCAGCATACCATGTGCATTCGTCCTTGCGACGCTGCCCCCCCCCCCCCCCTTCTTATTTGATCCTCCCTTTTTCCTCCCATTTCTCACCCCTTTCTCCATCTGTCCTCTCCTGTCCTGCTTGTATTGTCCGAAAAGCATTAAGCAAGTCACTGTTTTATTAGCAGTGCAGACCGACTACCTTCCTCCTCCTTTTTCTAAACCGCCCTCCGTCCTTTTCTCCCCCTGTGCTTCTGTCCATAATCTACCTTACAGCTCTGTCATAAAGGAGAAAAGGAAATGTCTTGGGATATGCGCAAAGGATTTAAACAAGAGCAGCTCTGTTAAACTAAGAAATATAAAATTATGAAATGGATGGATTTTAAAGGAAATCTCAACAAACCTCTAGGGGACATTTCTATCCATAACCATCCTTATCCACACCTGAATCTGTTTCTAGACTCGTCCAAATCACGTTTTTCTTTTAAAGTGGTCACTCGACTGTCCTCGCACTGCACTCCTCTGTACTCCACCACCCCTTGGACAGGAGGGACCGTCACAAGGAAGCAGATGGTCACACAGGAATCGTCCCAGTGACGCCCTCCAATGCCATTTTCCGGGGGAATGAGCAGGAATCCAGATCGACTGTTTCAGTGTTACAGGATGACGACACAAATCATGCAGCAACACTCAAATAAATAAAGTAAATATAAATCAACAACTGCAGTAAGCTGGCTGTTGCTTACATGTGTGATTACTCAAATAGCCGATCAACAAAATGTATCAAGACAAAAATGCCATTTGCTTCTTAAATACTTTGTTTCCTGTCTTGGTTTTTGAATGTTCACCAGATAAAACAAACTATTTGAAGGAGTCGCCCACATTTTCTTAAAAAGAAAACTGGTTAATAACATTTTTCAACTACATTTGTTTGTTTTCTGTTAGAGATCTGCAGGGTTACATTTGGCGGCATGACAAATGACGTGATTTACCGGCGTGCTGTAAGTGTGAACGCTCAGCCCAATGGTTTATGGGCAGTTACACTTACAGAGTATGGGCTAGTGTGTAAAGGTGAGTGTACTGAGAGTGATTTATGATCAGCCAGGTGTTTGACAGGGTCAAATGTGAGAGGCATGTTGTAATGGAAGAGGCTAAATGTACTTCTATACCATATTATAGGCTTTCTTTACTATGCTCAGACATTGTTCATGAAGAACTGACTACCTTGATGCAGTGAAAGGAATTTTGATTCACCAGGCAAAACCTTGCTCTTGTTTGTTTACATGTGCTTGTGCCTATGCATGTGGAAGTTTGTGTGACTATAGTACACAATACATTGCCCTCTTGTGCATTTTGACAAGATTTGCCCCATTTAGGGAATTCAGACTCCCACTACAGTAATCGGCTCTGGCACCGTGTGAGCTCTCCACTACGCCAGTGTCCTGAATTGTTTCAATTCCAGAGCATTCTCTGGACATGTACAGGGTTTTACCACAAGGCCCAACTAATTGACTGTCTGCACAGTGGTGTGGAGTGCTGAATCAGCATCTAACCAGCATGGTTTAATGCGATAAGTCAAAGGGAGAGCAGGAGAAAGACGGAAGAGAAAGGTTATCATTCACAAAAAAAGTCAAAATCAAAGAAAGCCTTGTTTCTGTTTCTGTTTATTTCGACAAAGTGCTTCTCGCTTATTCAACATAAAGATCATGTGTCTGTGTCCTTGTTATAAGACATAAAGCAACAGACTGTGCTCAAGGTACAAGGCAGCAAACAGAGGAACGGTGACTTCGGAAGATGTAAACACAACATGAGAAGGTCTGCAGAACAAAACCTTGTCAGGGAAAATTGAAACCAAATATGATACATTTACCAATTGCAATTACCGCTTGAGGACAAAAGTTTACATTTATGAACTTGGTGACTCCATCCTCGCTTCTTTACTTCTTTGTCCAGACAGAGTTGGTGCTTTAGTTATTTTCAGACATGTGCTGTTTAGGGGCTGAATGGTCAACACATGAACACAGTCTCATCCTCTCACTAGTAATGGAGAAATGGATTTGTCGTCCCTGAATGAAATTAAGACCTCCTTTCCCTCTCTTTGCTATTTTCAGATGCAACCCACTGGGAGAGGAACAAGAATGGAAATGGGAAATAGGCCTTTCAGTAGGGTCAGGCTTTGAATGGCAACAGCTTGGAAGCATGGATACCAAACCCCACTCCTGAAAGTACAGGTTTAATTTTATGAACTAAAGACTCTTCAGTTCACAAAAAAAAATTCAAGTGATGAGAAATGATCTCTATATTATAATAGGACATTGAAAACAGGAAGTCTGCACAGGAAAAGGTCTTTCTTTGTTGTAGTTTCGATGAAACACGAAAGGGCATTTTCCATCCCACTCTTTCAGTAAGCAACTGTCCTTGACTGTGTTTATGGACACTTTAGTAACCAGGTTTCTCAGAGAAAGCAGCTTTCTCAAGTAGTTGTGGAATGGAGTTTACATGCACTTAAGAAACCGGGTTACTGAAAGTCTGCGTATGCAAGCAATCGGATTTCTCTTCAATTTCCTTCTTATTTCGCTTGCCTTGCTCACAGATTATTATTAACTATAGTAACAGAAAATGTTGCTTTCTGACTATTGTGTTTTTGCAGAATAGTAGTGCAGGTGGAGAGAGATAAGAGCTGATAGACTGCGTGAACTGTCTCAATAAAACAAATCTGCAGTGGTAAAGCATCTTGTTTTGATTGCTACACGAGACAATTTGTGTTGGTTTGATTTTCAGTTGGACATTAGACAAATTTTGATTTAAAATACGGGAAATATCGCTCCATAATAATTTCTCCCCCTTTAGATTGTTTGGGGGCTTTTGTTATGCACATACACTCTTTATCTATTTAGGGAAAACTTCCATTATTATTTTACTGCTGCAATAGCTCCCTTTTTGGGTATAAAACCCTCCCTCTCTCAGATATCTCTCACATATCGGGCTTGAGTTGTCGTTGTGGTGCGCGCTAGCGAACATAAACGCATCATACGTCATTGCATCATTATATGATATCGCAAAATATGTATGACATACAAATGTATCCCAGTGTTATCATGGTAGGTATGCTATGGCACACCTCCAGTTGCAATGTCCTCTCCAATAAAATGTGAAGCTATATCTGACATAAATGGCAATGTCATCCAAACCCTGCACCAGCCACTCAATACCATATCTATATATAGAATAACAGCTATCAATACATCTTTTTTCTATTCTGTGTCCGGCCCAGTGTATTCTATCGGAAGACAACCTGTTCTGAAGCTGCGCAGCAGGTCATATTTTTGTTTATGGCAGCATTATGTGCTCCAACACTAAGCACAGTGGAGGAGAACAGCAAACTATTAACCCAAAGACATGACCTTCAGGTAGAGGGTGGTGGACACAGTTCTGTGTCCCCAAAATGAATCAAATACAGCCACAGAATACTCCAAATTCAGAAGGGGCGAAGGGGCATCATGTACATGCTGAGCTACAAATGGTGTTTTGTCAGGAGATTGCTGACAAAGACAATTTTGCCCTTCTGGTGCCATACTGGAAGTGACTAAAACACAGCTAAACCTGTGGGACAGTGGAACTACATTCAAGGACAGCTATCTGCACATAGACTTAATACTACTGAGATATTATTTACCAAGTGAGTATCACCAAGTATCTTCTTTGCAAACTGTGCAAAGAAAATGATTAATCAGCTGAGACCAGATTTCAATTCTCATTTCAGTCTCCAGAAAAATCTCTTTGAGTGTAATCTTAAATTATAACAATATTCCCTATGTTAGTTTAACAATATTTAAACAAGCTTCTGAATGACAAGTGGTTACATCCGATTAGTTTACCCCTAGTTCAATAACAAAACAATAACCACTGCTCATCAATAACAATGGACCCTTTATTGTTCATTTAGGGTCGTTGTCATTCAGGCAGATTAGAGTTAAAAACAGTAAAAAAAAAAACAATATAAAGAAAATAAAATAGGCCAAAATTTAAATCTGTCAAACATGATAGAACAAGTTCCTTGTCATTTCAGACCTGCACTGCAAGATCTATGTCAACCAGGCATTGATCAATAAAGAAATGAGATGCTAATCGTTTTTTATATGTTCGTCAGAAACATATATATCCATAAATTTCGTGGATGGTCGAGTTACCGTCCAAGAAAATATAATCTGCCTGAGTCGCTGTAAGAATTCTCAGATTTTAAGTGGTAATAGAGAAAGAGGGAATGGCTTTAAAAGAGGCAAAAAGACACGATAATCAATAAAATATCAATCAATACGCAGGCGGGAGGGCCGGGTTAGGAAGATTGGATGGTTCAAGACGTCACAGATAATCGAAGATGCTAAGACAGGGGTCCCCACCCCCATCATGCAACGCCTTTCTCTCTGTGGTTGTCACATCCTCTCTGTTCATCTCAATACCCTCTTCCTCTTCTTCGTCTTTCCCGTTTTCCCCCTCTGTGCTTCCACTTCAGCTCCTTTTCCCTCCAATTATTCCCACAATCTCACCCCTTCTCCATTTCCCTCGCTCTGCCTATCCTTCTCCCTCCCACCCCCTTCCACCTCTTTTCTCTTTCCTCCAGCGCTCCCCCTCCTCTCTCCCGTGTCTACTGCAGCAGAAAAGCCAGCACAGACACCAGCATGCGTGTGTTTGTACATGTGTGCGCTACTACGGCAGATCCATGAGCGAGCCTGATACGGCCGTGAGCGGAGAGGTGAATTTTTAAAAAACAAAAGACGCTGCATGTGCATCGAACACTCTGATCAAAACATTGATTTCTTATGCGTTACATCGCAGCCATGCAAGCAAACCCCCTTAAATCATTAGAGTAATGTCTCCCCTCCTGTCTCCCTTTATTTCCTCTCGCCTCTCTCATCTGTCTTATTGTATTTCCATATCAGCATCTCATTTTTTTTCTGTCCTAGCCGCTCTTCATCTCTCTGTCTTTTTGCTTCACATATAATTTGCATCTCTTAGGACCAAAGGACCAAAAGGTTCTGCCACATTGGACGGGATACTTTTTGAAAGAGTGAGCAGAAAAAATAAAAAAGCAAGTGATCTGGGTCACATCGCTGTTTGACGTAAAGAGCTCGGATATTAGACCTACAGAGGGAAATGGGGCTGCATTCACCCACAAATGGTGCCTGTGCTGCACAGCCACTGAAATGAATCCCACCTACTACCTGCTTTGTACTCTACATAACCCCATTGAGGCGTCAGAAACACAGCTACCTGCAATCATTACGCTCATTGAATGTTACTGTATGATTTATGACTCCAGCACAACCAGTAGATGTGGTGTTAAACTGTACAGATTACGTAACATACAGCATTGTAGCAGACATGCAGCAGGTACAGTAGCTTATATCCAAGATGTGGCAGTGGTGCAAACACCTCCTCCTCTTGCTCTAAAATAATTCCCAATTCAGCCTCAAATCCACTTGTGTTTAAATTCGGATATAAACCATCTTTTTGCTTTATGCTCGTCACATTGCTCCTTTTGAAAATCCAAACACAGAAGCTCTCTCCAATTCATGCAACGTTTGTGAAGAGGTATTCCTCTGTGAGGGGTTTTGTTGCATGGCTTGGGTGTAGAAATAGTGAGAAATCAATCCGATTGAGGTATGAATGACAGTTAATGATGTACTTCCTGCTTGATCCCAAGTCCACAGAGGCAGATCAGGTGACCTAAACCAGACTATCTGTCCATCACAGCCAGACACTTTCCTCTTCCTTTGAAGAGAGCAGAATCCAGATATGTAGACCTACACCTGGTGCCACAAGAGGTGTGTCTGTATCCTTCTCTATTTGTGTGTGTGTTTGGGACGACAGTGTAACAGCCTGTGTACAGCCAGTGTGTTCATCTGTGATTATAAAGACAGTATACTGCTGACTGTGCAGTGATTTGTGCTTTAAACGTCTGCCTTCCACACAGACACTCAGGTAATTTCAGAGTGAACCGGCCACTGCAGGTGTCTGCTCCCTGTCTAGTTTTGCATGTGCACCTACAATATGCATGCATTCACAGTACCTATGGAAGATGCAGCATGACTCCCCACAAAAAAACATAATTATTATAATAGTTCTTCTAAAAAAACAGACAGAATAGAAGACAATGGTGATCAAGCTGTATCAGGGGGTATATAAAAAGCACAAATCAAAGCAGCTGTGATCAAGCAGCTGGATTTGTCTGCAACTGGAGGGTCTGAGAAAAAAGAACCACAAGCCCCCTCTAAGTGTTTTTATGTACCACACATCAAAACCACAGTGAGGGGTACTTGTTACTCCTACACCTGTATGATCAACCGTTTGCTTTTAAGAGGTAAAGCATTAACTATTTACATGAAAACAATAAAGGGCATCCTGACATGAGAGCAAGTTGTGCCTAACAGCAGTAAAGCCTGTGCGTAAAAGGCATGCAGTGGGACAAGGGGGCTGGTAAAACACAACCCAGCGGAGTGCAGCTCCACCAAGGACAAATGTGGGGAGAAGACATGCGTCTCAACACCGAGGAATCAGGGTCGTATGAGCCTCTTCAGTGCGGTGCCACGACACAGAAGACTACCGTGAAATATGGTGCATTGGTGTGCATCGTAAATGCACAAATATGACCTAATGAAGGCGTTTGGATGCAGGAAGCGCAGCGGATGCCGCGTTCGGAGGCAGATGTGTATTAAAGCTGCTCAAGAAGCAGAATAGGGCGATACGAATTATGATGGCAATAAAAACGGCATTCATTGTGAATCCAGCTCGTCTGACGCGTAATGTATCAAGTTAAAGACATGGAGGCGATATGTTGGACAAAAACCTTGGTTGTTACATCAACTAAATCCCCTTCTACCAACAGATATATCTGCCATCGCTTTTTTCCATTTTCCTGTGCTATCAGCATTAATTATTAAGCAGCCTAAGTCTATATCCTGCCATTTAATGCAAGTTGCACTGACAGGGATGACACACATACCAACATGCTGCTAATTCTATTTATCCTGCAGTTATAATGTGGACAGAACATTTCAAAACAAAGTTTTTAAAAGTTTTAAGCAGTGGTCTGAGACATCATCAGGCAGAATATGCAACAGTACATAATCAAGTTGGTCCCTCCAGGAGAGACGTGGGGAACTCACCCGGGCATATTTGGAGGAATACGGGTCTTCAAACAGTGCCCATATCTTCGGCTGCCAGGTTTTCCACCAGCCCGCTTTCCTCGCGTCCTCCTGCATGCACAATCTTTTTAAGTCCCCATCCGCACCGCCCAGAGCGGGGTCGTCGTCCGGCGCGTCCGGTTCTGGAGTCTCGAAGCTGTCCAGCGCCTCCTCCGCATCCCGGTGCTGCCGGTAATTCATCCAGCAACACGCCTCCACGTCCGTCTCGTCGATGCCCCAGAAGGCCAGCTCCTCTTCGAACAGGGGGCCGCACACATCGTTGGGACAGTGCAACTTGCCGGTGCGGTAATAGTTGAGGATGAAGGAAAACACTGACGGGTGGCGGTCGAAGAAGAACTCGTCTAATTTGGGGTCGTAGTCGAAGTTGCTGAACGCGTCCGGCTCGGTGAGCCACGACAAGCGGGTACCGGGCAACGTTTTTAGGGTGCTCCGGTAGGTCTCATGCCGCACCCCCCCGCAGTTTATCACAATTTTCTCGCTTTCCGACGGACAAGTCATGTCTGCACTGTAACATGCTTTGTTGGACGACTTGTTCCCACCCTTGCGCCCTTTGAAAGAGGATACACACACCGAACTGAGCATAGAGGACCGGGGGGGAGGGAGAGGATGACAGAAACCGAAGGGATGAGGAGGGAGGAGTCTGAGGAGTCTGCGGGGAGAGAAAAGCGCAGAAATTTTAGCAAGAGGGGAGACATAGATGTGGATTATCAACATTGCAATACAAATTCAAAACGCACACGCTAAGAGCAGCTGTATGTGCAATTGTCCACTTGATAATCAGCTGGCGGAAGGGCACAGGATGACCTTGTGCAGGTGCAGCGACTGACAGGGGTGAGGGTGACGGGAGGCAAAAGGTGTTTCTAACACGGCAACATGCCTTCAACTTGTTAGTGCAGCATGTGAAACCGGGTGACTTTGAGCACATTCATGAGTCAGCATCCTCATGGGGCGATTGTTAACACCTTGGTGATGAGGAGACTTAACATACCCTGCTCTCCTCGTTGCCAGGGTACCCAAGTGCGTGAGGAGGGAGGGAAGAGTGACAGAAATGTGGGAGGACGATGGGAAAACTGGGGATTTATCATCCTACTTCCTTTCCCCCTTCTTTGAGAATACCTCTCTGACGTAAGGTGGCGCAGCACCCCGTGCGTGTGTGTGTGTGTGTGTGTGTGTTAATTGCCTCTGGAGAGTGCGGTGTCCGTACTAATGTTAGATCTCCTCAATCAGCCTATGTGCGTGCTACACACACTGCTGCAGCCCCCTCCGACCGCATTGAGATTCATGCGATGCACAATTATGCCAAATGCTCTCTCTGCCACTTCTGTGTCGTGTGTGCGTAAAAGACATGTAGAAATGAGGAGTGGGTGAGAGACGGGGGGGGGGGGGGTGCGGGGATGAGGAGGCCATAAATCAGATTTCTTTTTTTTTTTTTTTTTTAATGGAAAGATAGGAGAGGACAGAAGAATCGGGAAAACAAGGCAGAGGCAGACAAAGACCTGAAGACGGAAAAGGCAGATGTGGCACGAACGTGAACGCAGCGCGCTCACTAGAGGCACTTCTAGTAAACAGCTGGTGTCACATTGAGTCCTCCCCCAGTAATGGAAGAAGGGGGGTGAGAAAGGGAGAGAGCGCTATAAAAGTGAATGAATTCTGCTGCAGTAAAAAGCAGCCACAGTTATTTGCTCTCTCTCTCTCTCTCTCTCTCTCTCTCTCTCTCTCTCTCTCTCTCCTGGCGAGGTCAGATTGTTTCGCCCGCGAGCTGCGTTGCAATCCAGGGGGGGGGCTTCACAAAAAAAAAAAAAAAAAAAAAAAGCTTATACATACATGCATCTGTGTTGGTTACCTGTTTTTTCTCTGTTCAAGACAGAAAAACGCACCGCTCTGCTCCTCCCTCCTTCCTCACCTGTGCCCCCCCTCCCCTCCTACTACTCTCTCTCTCTCTCTCTCTCTCTCTCTCTTCCTTCCTCGCTCGCTCTCACATTCCGCATAAAGGAATCACATTTCATTGAAGGAGGAGAATCAAGGCTTCACCTCTTCCTCCACTTCCTCCTCTCTCTCAGCTCAGTGCGGTCTCATTTCCATGCAGCGCCTCTTTTTCTCCTTCACTCGCTGCATCCTACCCTCATGCTCTCTCCCTCAGTCCCTTCGTTTCGTTCCCTTCCTTAAACTAAGACTCTTCTACTTTGGGGCAACGCTCTCCTCAGACGTGTGGCTTTCTTTGGTGTGAGACACTGCAGCCTCTTATTTGTTTCTAGAGTTTTGCTGCTGTAGTTCTGATAAAGTCACTGAGCATTTTATGTGAAGAAGCAACTTTTTGTCAATGGAAAAGTTTGCTTTTACATCAACATTAAGTTTCTTTGTTTTTTCCAGATTTTATTTGGACTTTTTCCTGATTTTTCTTTATAGCTGTCTTTTCTTTCTGTTTTTTTTAATGAAGTTCCTGGAAAAAGGCTCCACGACGCTCAGGTAAGATCTGCTATGATCAAGGCTTATTGCATGGGCGAACAAAGTACAAGTAGTTTATTGCGTGCACAGCTGGCAAGATCTCAAAAGTATGTGTCTGTATCATATGTGCACAAATAAAAAAAAAAGTCGAATAACTAAAGTGTTAAATGCCTTTGCAGAGTTCTTTGCAGCAAAAGCATCAGAACTGCTTGCTTGACAAAAACTATCCTCCAGTCATCATTTGGAGAGTTGCACTGCGTCATTGTGCCAAAGTCATTTAGTCTACATCTTTGTAAATAAAAACATTTAACAGAGAATAAGTTAAACAGTTTAACCAATAACTCACGGGTCACTAACTTAAACCTCTGCAACAAACAAACTAGAAGCATTAAAGCAGTGTAGAAAGATCTGTATCCACACTCAGCTTTGTCTTGTGGGGGCTCTCCAGCAGGGGCTGCCTGCCTTGTGGGATGGATTAGATTTCAGCACCATGGACAATGCCCAGCGCTCTCTCTGGGACAGTCTCCCTCTAACAGGATCTTTAACTCTTTACAAGCTGCTCTTTTCCCTTTCTGACTTTTTCTGGCTCGACTTAGTTGCTCAGTGTCGTTTCCGTCTACTTCTGAGGCCGCTGCAGCTTATTGGTCAACTGCTGAATATTTTATACACGGAAAGCCACAAGGTTGTAACTGTGGTTAAAAGCCTTTTTGTCCCCTTAGAGTCATGTGTAGTGGGCTTATTGAGTTTATACATTTACTTAAACAATCCATGGCTTTCTGATGGTTAATTAAGATTGGGTGCCTCTAGGTTTTCTAATATTTCTACAGGACTAATTATATTAGAATTTAAAGTTTAGTTTGAAAGTTGCTGTCACCAAGATTGTTGAACTTAACAAACTGTGAATCTCAATCAACTCATATTTATAGTTGATTTTCATCAGAACATCTGTGATTTTCAGCGTTACACAGGGGAAATGTGCACATGTCTTTACTAGCCAGCCTCAGCACTTTGACCACAGTGCAAGTTAAAATAAAAAATTAAAAAAAGCACCATAAAGTGATGAAGATGAGCATCAGGTGTAAAATGCAGGAAGGAACTCACAACAGTAACTAGAAAAGATTAAATATGCACAGAGGTGAGAAGGAAGGGATGAAGAGAGGATGCACAAAGAAGACGATTAAACACTGAGAGGGAGGGAGTGAGGAGTATAGGAGTAGAGAAGAAGAACCGTCCCTCCCCACCTCCACCACCTCTCTTTCTCTTTCCTGCAGCATTTCCTGCCTTGGCCACCATGTCCTGCGCCACCTCGCTACTATTGCCTCACTACTGTACACACAAGGGGAGAGAAAGTGAGAGGGAGGGAGGGATGGAGAGGAGAGACGCATACACACATACACACTCACCTGGCTGCAACACACAGGCTAAGAAAACCGAAATGAGGCTTAATCAAGATAAACATTCAGAAAGAGGAGATGATTTCTGGAAAGGGTTGACGGAGAGAGAGAATAGAGACAGAGAAAGGACGTTCACATGGCTTGTGCACGAAGGCTGCACTGACGCTAATATATATTAGCAGAAACACTGCAGCAAGAGGGGGAGGGAGCACGGGATTATGGGATGCATTGACTGTGAGGTACCAGCAGCAGTAACCAGGGGGAGGGGAGGGGAGGAGAGCGCACACTAGAGAGAGAGAGAGAGAGAGGGAGAATGAGAAAGACGGCAAGGGAGGAATTTGGAGGAGTGCTGACTATGCGGAACAGACCCAGCAGTTGGCAGAAAAAGCAGAAACCTTTACCAATCACAGGGGGTGGGGGGGGGGGGGGGGGTGTATGAGTGAGACAAGATGGAGAGGGAGGGGTGTAAGGAGGAGAAGGAGAGAAAAGAAGTGAAAGAGTAACGGGTGGAAAGGTATGAGGGAGGTGAGGTGGACGAGGAGAAAAAACCTAAGGTCCTGCAGTGGCTCCTGTATGGCTGCAAAGACATGGGGGGGGGGGGGGGGGAGTAGAAATGGTCCTCCATACTAATAGGAGCAGTGGAAACGGTGGAGTGATTAAAAGCAAGCAGGAAACAAAGGAAAACAAGTTGTAGGATGTAAAACAGATATACAGCTGAGCTTAATAGCAAATGTACCACTGGGGAAAAGGAAGTGTGTAATGTGTGTGTGTGTGTGTGTGTGTGTGTGTGTGTGTGTGTGTGAGAGAGAGAGAGAGAGAGAGAGAGCACAAATTATGTATGTGTTTCTAGTGTGCAGCCATTTTTTTTCTCCCACCCGCCACCTCATCAAAGGATGTAACCACAAGGCTTCACGCTGTTCCGTCCATATCGCCTCCCTCCCCATCTCCCCCTCATCTCCCTCTCCCTCTCCTCTGCTGGCATCTCTCGCATCACACTCCCCAGTGTAGAAGAGACCCCAGCAGGAGAAAGCGAGTCACTGCAGCACAGTGAAAGCACTGCGGTCGCCTCCCCTTTTAGTGCAGTGTCACACCACACATTGTCCCCCCCCCCCTTCCACCACCATCACCAGCAGCATCACCACCCCACGTCCAATTGTCATAGCACCTCATGGTCGAACTCTGATCCCGCCAGGAGCGAAGAAGAGTGTGTGAGTGTGTGAGGGAGGACAGTGGTGAGAGGTAGGTGATGTAAGAATGAATGAATTAGAATTAAAATGATAGGAAATGTATGAAAAGAGTGAAAAGCAGGCGGGGTGTGTGCGCAGGGGGAGTCCACACTACAAGCCAGTGGTCAACAAAGCTAATGCACGCAGAAAATAAAAATAACAAGGCTCCTCTCGTCAGAATAATTCTCACAAATGGCCAATTCCCAGAACATGAATTAAATAGCCAATCAATTAAGCAAGCAGAAAGGAAACGGCTGATGTACCAGAGGCAGCTCCTCTATTCAGCAGCACCATGGAGATCTCCAGGGACTGACCAATCCACACATACTGCAGCACCAACACCCCCTCGGGGCTTTTTGGTCAGTCACCCTCCAGAAGCAGCTGCTCTCTCGCTATGATTCCCTCCAGCCTGCCTTTTTTTTTTTTTTTTTATGAGAGGAGAAAAAAGAAAGGATCCTGGTTTTCTCCTTTTAGATGGTCGGGGATGATTAATACATAAGGCCATTTTCAGGAATAGACTAGCAGCAATGAAGCCTGTAATAGAGCTCTGAACACTCAGTCAGTGTCCATGATGAAAATCCCTTCCTGCCTGCAGGAGGCTAAATACTGAGATGTTTTAGATAGATATGGCCACTGGCTGAGGCTTCACTAGCAATAGGAGGGGGGAAGTAGTAGTAAAGCTCCATGCAAGGAGCAATGACAGGTGTAGGACAGGTCAGAAAAATCCTGAAACAGCACTGAATGCAGGGGAGACGGGATAGTGTGTCATGAAGAACTCTATTTTTGGAGCTGGATGCAGCTGAGCTAATATCCCTCAGTAAACGCTCACACCTCCCCACTCTCTCATAGGTCATTTAAACCTGTCTACTTTCTAATTAATGATGCTGCCCTTCCTGCATGATTATGACCATTATGATCCAGCAGAGCGATGTTGTAGTGGGCTGAGCCAGGCAGACAAACGGGAAAAAGGGAAGAGGTATTACTGCACTGATTCACGACCTGTGAACTAGCCAGCGATTAGACACAGGGGAGGGTTAGAGAAGTCACAGATTAGACTCCCAGCAGCCGGGCAGGAGAGAGAGATGCCGGGTGTTTAATGTGGAGAGAACAAGAGCATAGGGGAACCAAGGAGATGTGAGGGGATGGAGGGGGAGCTTGAGGTGAGGCTCAAGGTCAAGGATCTGAGGGTTTTAAGGGCAGCGGATTAGGTGAAGGACGGTGGGGAAAGTTTCTGTGAGTGAAGCTGGAATGAAGACGTGCGACAGACTCCATCACGGTCAAGGAGAGAGAGGAAGGGTCAGAGGCAAAGAACACACAAACCCAGGACACAGCAGATACGAAATTCAATCACAGCCTCAAAATAGATTCTCCTCGTCGCTTAAACAGCAGCGCCCTCCTTTTTCCAGGCCAATCACTACTCTGCCAATCACATCCTCTCCTGAGAGCGTGCCACTGTGTTGGGTGGGAAGGCGGCTTCTTCTTCTTCTTCTTCTTTTTTTGTTAAAATCATAGGGGTGTTTTCTGGGTTACCCTCAATCTAAAAATAGCACCAGCTGCAGATTTATAATGCAGGGTTGAGGTGGGGGGGGGGGGGGGGGGGGGGCATTGGAGGGAGCAAATGGAGGAAAGAGAGGAGGCATCAGGGGGAAGAGCACGCTGGAGCCAGCTGGCGGAAAACGCCAGGCGTGCACTGGAAAGTGAGGGAAGAGGAGGCGTTGAAACTGGAGAATGCAGTGGAATGCAGCAAGTTGACAGAGTAAAGGTGATGTGGTGGCCGAGGTCGTAGGGGAGGAAGACCACGTCTAGACTGCCCCCACTGATTTCCCGGATTAGATCTCAGTGGCACTATGTCCTTCCTTGGTTCTGCTCCAGTGCACCCGCCTCATCTCTTCCTCACACCTTCCTCTTCCTCCTATGGGCTCCTTTATCAAACCTCCATTTCAGGCCTCGACACTTTTTCCCCGGTGCTGCCGTGGTGCTCCAACACACACACACACACACACACACACACACATAGTGAAGACACGTGCAAGTGAAACAAACGCATGCAGGCAAATGCACAAAGCAACACAGGCATGGAAACACTGAACTCACGCAGACGGACACACGATGATGGCGAGAGGAGAGGAAAGCACACACACACACACACACACACACACACTTCCCTCTCAGTGGCATGAAACTGCTCTGATCTAGTGGTGTATACAGGGAAACACCCACCATTTGTGCTATGAGGAATGTCAGGTTGGATGAAAGAAATATTTCAGGCGTCACATCAGTGGCTGATTGTGGATAAATCCATTATATCTAGCAGCTAGAAAACAATATTGACATTACAGTTGTTTATTAATCCTATTTGAACACTCATTCTGATTTCTCTAGATAGTGGTCACAACACAAACAGGTTACACACACACACACACACACACACACACACACACACACACACACACACACACACAGACTGAAAATCGCAGTTATTAATGATTATAACGAGACTTGTTGAATGTGGGTTAGACGCTGCCTGTTTTGCCTCGTTTTCTTCCAGGGCTGGACAATAAATGCTCAGTTATTAGAAGGATACACGCAGAATAAAAAGCCACCATGATAAAAAAGACGAATAATAGAAAATACAGACATGTACACAGACACTGTTCATACTCACTTGCTTTTGGTTCAGGTTCGTTTCGAGTACGTGCGGAAAGACGCACATGAAGCTCTAAGATCAATCAGAATGTAGTTTCTTTGTCAGATCGCTCTTTCTTATGATTTCAGATAGTATCCAGTTTCTCGCAGGCATTCAGATGGTCTTTTTTTTTTTTTTTTTTTATCTCCCACCCCCGATTATAACAAATCAGAATAAGGATTGCGCGCGTCTGTGGCTGAAAATCTCGCTTTGACACCGTTATTGCCGAATGTTACTTATAGCTTATGGTCATGCTGATGATGTTGAGGGATGAGTCTTTCGGATGAAATGAAGCAGAAGTCCCCCTGATCTGGCTGTTTTGCTTTTTTTTTTTTTTTTTGCTATTCCCCTCGGTTTCAGAGCCCCTCTCTCTCTTTGTTATTGCCAAAAAAAAACGAACTGCCAGCCTTTGTTACAGTGTCTCTACGCTTCCAGGCGCAGGGCGCAGCTACCATTCAGCTCTTCCTCTGTCTCCCCCGTCCAAATGTTTCAATGGAGATGCAGCCTGTAGACACCTTTCTCTCTTTGCCTTTCCCTCTCTGTGCCGCTCTCTGTTCCTTTGGAGGAGCGTCACCTTCTGCACTATTTTTTTTCCTCAGACGATACATGTGGGCGGATTAGAGAACAAGACGGAGGGGTGGGAGGACCCCGGTGAATACAGAGGCTAATTCCTCATACGGCTGCTGAACTTCATGAATACATACACTGGGCTGGAAGAGGAAGGGCTGTGTTGATCTGTTGTCATCTTTATAACTGGCTCTTTTTTTTCTGTCCCCCCCCCCCCCACACACACACACACACACAGGCTCAATGTGCCCGACAAAGACGCACAAACACCATTTTGTCTACAGGTTCCCAGCCTTGACTCTGGCTTGGCTGACATCAGCAGTCATGTGGTAGGAGAGAAGCAGGTGGACTGTGGATGACTGTTCAGTAATTATTAAAGAAAATAAGGAATTGATTTGTTATATTTGTCTGTGTTATTTAAAAAAAAAAAAAAAAAAAAGGATCTCTCTGTTTGATTAAATGTGTATAAAAATAAAAACATTATCCAGTTACTTCAGTCTCTTTAATTGTTAAAGGCCAAAACAATCCCCATGACTTTTTTTTTTTTTTATTGGGATGCTGTTTGCAGTTACGGGAAACCCTCTATTTTGAGCACACTGGTCTGAGCCATATTCCTCTAAAAGTACAATGATCAGCAATGTTGCTGATGCATTTATCGACAGGAAACTCAAAGTAAGTGCAACATCGCCTCATAAAAATTACAACAGTAGTAAAAGGGCAAAAGGCTATTGCTTAGGTGGCTGCAGCATTTTTCCTTTGACCACAAAATGGGGTTGTGAGTGCAAAGTGTGGACAGAAAAAGGATAAGTAAAGGAGACACAGAGAGGTTTTTTTTAAGTGCATTCATGGTTCAAACGGAGATTAGGGTACCAAAAAGATGTTCTCAAACGTCCAGGTTACAACTTCATTTGCTAATTCATTACTTTTGCCAATATCATTTCCAAAGGTCACTACAGCTGACATTTATATCTATAGAGTTTCCAAACCATTTAACTTACGTGTGTTCAGACTGCGGACCATTCAAACAAACTACGGAGGAAAGGTCAGGCGTGCTAGTGCTAAACACTGAGTCACTGTGCCCTCCTTCAACACGCTGCATAATTCACAGGATTTCTTTTTCTGTTAAACCCCCTTTTTTTTTAGGAAATCTTACTAAATCTACTTTAGTAGAGAACTCAAAGTAAAAAAGCCAGGGAGTTGGTGAATGTAGAACAGTGGGATGAAATTCAGTATGTGCACAAACACAGGCACTTAATGACAGGCACTAACCCTAACCCTAACCCTAACCCTTTGGTAACTATAAAATATAAATATAAATAAATACATTTTAGGAAAATTCACTAAATAGTTGTTTAATTATATTTTATCTTGTAGTGCCACTGGAGATTCACCTTCAACACCCATAAAAGCTCTTCCCTCTGCTTTAAACTACAGGTGAATTTACCCTTAGCACTGACAGGTCCTAACAGTTCAGCAGAAAGCCCCGGACAGAAAGTAGCTGACACAGTTTCTTCATCAACCTGCATAAATACTGAATGTTCAACTTTGTTCCTGCTAAGAGTGAGCATTAGTCAACACAGACACATCCACAGTTAGTCTCTTGGCGGCAGCATAGTGCAGCTCATGCATAAGGAAGTGGTGAGCAGAGAGCTGTCTTGTGGTCAAAAGCAGATTCTTAAGCACCATCAGATAAAAGAGCCTCATAAAATCCCCATTATTTCCAGTAAATGTTTTTATTGTGGAGGTCTTAAACAATCTATATAGCATGTTGTATACTGTATATGTAAAATGACTATAATAAAATCCAAACGGCCTGTACTGTGTAATGCAGCAGCTTTATATGTAGTCTATATTTGCACAGATGCAGACTGGGACCGTAGCGTAACTGCTGTCTGTCCACCACTAATTGAAAAAAACCACAGAGAAGAGAAAAACGTCACTTCAGAGATGAAACTCTGATTGGCATGTTTTATGTTGAGCAGGAGGTTGCTCTACGTGGACATCAGCATCAGTTTCGATATGAGCATCATCAGTCAAACAAGACACCCCAATCAAACTTTGCAGACGTGCTGCTTATGTGCTCTGTGTTTGAAAAACCCACAGACCACACAACAAATGTCAATAATGACTCTAATCACTTTCAAGGCAGAAACACTGCGCAGCAGTCGGGAGGACTCTGAGCAACATTTGATTGAATTATGTTCCCAGTGCCATATTAGCCATATTAGCAACAGCAGTAATGCCTCCAATCCCATCATGAGATTTGTTAAATTAGTGGATCCAGTCTTATTACTATGGTGTTTCCAGCACTGCAGTTATTGAGAGGAAAATTCCAGCAAGCATGCCTCCGTAAAGAGCCTCCACAGTCCTCCAGAGATGTTACAGCATCACGACGGTTCACAAATTATTTCCTGAAAACGACTTGAGCAGATTCCAATTAACTAAACTAAGTGAGAATTAAAAGACATAAATATCATTTTGTTTTGTCAAGTTGATATCACAATTACTCTAAGACACATGGGCATCATTCTGAAAGACACCGACGTGAGACTCCCGCAAAATGAGATGGAATATTGTTTAAGATCATTTTATATTGATCATTACATTAAGAGAGGTGTTCTCCTTACCTGTTAGTCATCATGATTCACTTGGACATGCTCGTCTGACAAAGTTCTCTCCTACTAGTACACTACAGAAACTTCTGTGGTATTAATACTCGGTGACTTTTCTAGACGCCACAGGACTTAATGTTTGATTTGTGTGGGCTGCATTCAGATTTCCTGGAAACGGTTTCTAGGGAGAACATCTGTGAAGCAGACCTCACCCAAAGTAGCGGAGGCTTTTCCAATGTGGTCATTTGTTGATCTGGATAAAGTCTGTGGTTCAAGACACCACATTTCTGAATCTAAATACCAGATACTGAAACACAAATCTCCTCTTTTTACTTGAATACTTTATATCTTATAGATTAATGTTTAATTAATCCTTAATTGGGTACAGCTAAAACAGAACCTCTACAATAAATCCTAATGTCATAAGGGTTATATATGCTTTTTTTAAGCAGCACTTATTTAAAAGGTTTTCGATTAATATTTAACCAACTATATAAACTGTGCTTATGTTCATGTTACATGAAATAGACTATAAGTAAACAGAAAATGTTAGATTAGAGTGATCCTCGGTGGTCAAATGTTAAACCACTAGAGGGAGACCTTCAAGAGCTTAATAAACAAGAACTTCAGTTAGAAAGCATCTTTGCTAGTTTTCTTAGTTAACCAACACAACTGTACCGAAACAAACGAAAACAGTTTTATACAGACATCAAACATCTGTAAATCTGCCAGAGTTTTCATATGGTCCACTAAATTATGCTCCATATAGAGCCTAATTTAGAGTCTGGAAACTGCAGACCAAGGGCGACAGCTTCACTTCAACAATGTGGGACACACTGTGCATCAGCCTCTGTGCAGCAAATCACATCGACAGCATCAGCATGACTGAGAAAATGAAGACATCAAAGTTCAGGCACGGATGAGATGGTGTAAGATAACACTGAATCGGACTTAAATAATCATCAAAACTGTGTTAGTTAAGATGAATAGTGATAATAATTTACAAACAATTCATCTGTTTATTACTGACAAGCAGACAAAAAAGTTGCCATCCACCCGACGCCTTCAGAATCCGACACTGAGAGTTATAGTATCCTTCTGGGGGAATCTATCTGGAGATAATGTGTAATCGATGCAATTGTAAACCAGCATCACGAGTAAGTACACCACTAGTGATATTAATTTAAGCAATGAATGCAATTCAGTTACATAGAATGTGTTATATTTTATTCATGCGCTTCTAAACACTCAAACCGTACTCAACAACTTGTAAAGTACTGGAAACATTATGCAAAAGCAAGGTACTAAATAAACCCCCACATTTCCTCCATAGAGACGTTTTGTTGGCGCAAGATTTGAACAGCTGCCTCAGACTGCTAGCAAACACATATTGTGAAATATCATCTGGAAATACTGAAAGAAGAGATGGCGGAAAGGATTGTTAATAACATCTGCATGTTCTCACAAATGTTTTAATCCCTTTGCGTGTCACAGGCTGAGAAACTACAGTAAAGCAGTTATGGCTTTGCGCAAATCAGCCAAATTATTCAAGCTTTTCTCACCCTGAGAGGCCTGCATGAGGGGCCCAGGCTGACAACAGTCACTGTAATCATCCATTAATATATATATATATATATATATAATACTTTTTACAGAGATCTATATCTATAGTATTTGTTCTGTTGTTTATCCTCACTTTGAGGGCCTGTTATAGATCCCAGAAGCTCATGTGTGTCACTCTTTTATGCTCTTCAACATCTGTTACTTTCAAGTCGTCTGTTAAAAACTCAAACCTCTGATCATTTCAGTCGACTCTGATCTGACCCACAGATGATCTGTCCTCCTGCAGGTTGTCTTTGAATTCATAATCCCACGAGATTCCTGCCCTTGTTCTTGGCCAGTTTAGGCTTTCTCTTGCTCTTCTTGACTGAGTCTTTGTTCTTATGACTGGCTTTAATCTCTGCTTCCCACTGTTTTTTTACCAGTGTATACAGCCTCATTGTGGCCTGTGCGTCTTGGACCTGGGAAACAGTAGAAGAGAGCAGGAAATCAGTTCAAGATGCTACATTTTGTATTCTGAGTGTTCTTTGCAGGATGCCGTTCATTACTGCGTTGACAAATGCAAGCCAAAAGTAAAAAAAAAAAAAAAAAAAAAGTATAACAAATGTATAACCAAGATCCAGAAATGCCACTGCCTCCTCTGAAATTAATTTTGGAAGTTATGGACACTGAAATACTTACTCACTGTCACTAACTAAAGCAACTGGTTTCCACAATTCCCAAACACAGAGTGTTGTCAGAAGAAAAGGTTAATGCAGCAGTGACAACATTCCTGTGTCTTCCCTTTTTAGATTTGTTGCAGGCATCAAATTCAAAATTACCATATATTTCAAAAAAGCAAACAAACAAAAATGATGATGAAAGATTCATCATCTGCTACACTACCTGCCCTGACTCACATATGAACTTAAGTGCCATCCCATTCCTAATACGTAGGTTCAATATGATGTTGGCCCACCCTTTGCAGCTTCAACTCTTCTGGGAAGGCTGTCCACAAGGTTTAGGAGTGTGTTTAGTAAAGTGCTTTGAGTACCAGCTAGGTAGAAAAGCGCTATATAAGTGCAGACCATTTACCATTTACCATGTTTATGGGAATCTTTGACCATTCTTTCAGAAGCGCATTTGTGAGGTCACACACTGATGTTGGACGAGAAGGCCTGGCTCTCAGTCTCCACTCTAATTCATCACAAAGGTGTTCTATCGGGTTGAGGTCAGGTACCGTACTCCTGGCAACCACCTAACCCAGGTTTGTCCATCAGATTGCCAAATGGAGAAGCGTGATTCGTCACTCCAGAGAATGCATCTCCACTGCTCTAGAGTTCAGTGGTGGCATGGTTTACACCACTGCATCTGAAGCTTTGCATTTCTCTTGGTGATGTATGGCTTGGATGCAGCTGCTCGGCCATGGAAACCCATTCCACGGAGCTCTCTGCTGAAATTACACAAGTACTGGAAACGTATTTCTTTATGTGGAACTAGATAAGATCCCACAAGTCCTCTACAGAGAAATTATGATGGCACAAGAACACCTGCCTCAGACTGCTAGGAAAAACATATTGTCCGCGGTCCTCAGGGGACACTAATGTGCAGCGGGTTAGGATGGGCCCCCCATGTTTGAAATGATTTGCATCATTCCATTCTCCTTTTATTTACATGTTACATAGTATACCATGGAGACCATGAACCCTGGTTGTCATTATACTTAAACATCTGTATAAATAAAAGTGGATTAAATAGTTCACAAGGGACACTTAAAATTACAAGTGAGCTGTACAGGATGTGTGGATGACTTACGGATGAATGTTCCCCCTGCTGCACCTTCACGTTGAGAACTTCTCTACAGAGAACTTTCAGTGAGGGTCGACCGCTCTGAAATAGAAAATCATCTCACCGTTACTCGTGATCAGTGGGGTCCACATGTATTTGAGAATCGTACTCATTAAGTACAGAAACACTGGAGTTTCTCCGTTGTGATGTCACCTTTGCAATCTTCTTAAAAGGTTTATATTTCTGAGTGTCCCGGATTTTCTTTTTTGGATGATCCAAGAGTAAAATCTGAAACAGGAGATTGGTTTGTGAGTGCTTTCATTTGATTTGAAAATTATGTTAGTATTCTCCCAGATATTACTACCAGGCTACCTTTAAGTCATTGTGTATGGCATGTCCAACCACTATTCTGCCTTTCAGGATGTCAGCAACCTCCCTCTGCACAGTATGTACATCCTCTCCTTCAGTGGAACAGAGATATTAAATTGTGGTTTAAAAGTGCATGAAGTCTATTTTAATACAAATAATTATAACCTGGTTCAGTTTATCATATCATTCTAAACTGTCTAGTAATACTAATTTGATGCCTCACCATTTCTGATGTCCTCTGGTCGGATGCCACTGACAGCTGTCCTGTAGTCCGTCACTTTCTCTGTGGGTTTCACAAATTTGTCATAGATGCATTTCCCAAACTGGTTCACAAGGGACACTCGAGCCAAGATACTCTCCTCTCCGTCAGGGCCGACTCCAACCATCTCACAATCAATCGCCACAGCTTTGGTGAAGCTAATGTTTGGTGCATGGCAAATAAGAGAGGACAGTGGTCACTCTTTAGTCTCACACTAAACACAAAAGCTCTTTTTCCATCTATTGTCTATGGAAAGCTGCAATGCAAAGACGTACACTGACCGGTCAGTTCTTTAGTTAATAGACTGCATCGCAATTCACAATGATACCCAAGCAAGAAATTACACATTTTCTTGCCCTTTCTAAAGCGGCACAATCCCCATTCTCAACTGTACTGTCAGTGACCTAAATTTGCTTTTAGGCTCACTCTGAGCCACTATGAAAATAGTTTAATAAATAATAATAGTAAACAATCTTTACGTCCTATTTGTAAGAAATGTACCACAACTAGAAATAAAGCTACTAACAGAAACATCATTTGACAGTGTGATGAGTAGTCACTCACCCCTCAAAGGCTTTCTCCTTAACCAGGACGCTCTCCGTGTCATTGTTCTTCTGAATACCCTGCTTCTTCCTCATGATCTCTGCTGCCTCTGCTCCCACAGTTGCTTCAATGTCATCAGGGTCCACGTCATCAAACCAAAGGTCGTCTCTACAAGAGCAGAGAACAACATGTGTGGTTAGCACCTATAATCATTCTTTACCAAAGCATCAGTAGTGCTGTCTATATACTTACTCTGTAGGTTTTGTCTTTTCAACCACAGACTTTATTTTCTTGGCTGCTTGTTCACCGTTTGACTTTCCACTGTTCCCTTTCCTTTTTGGAGCAGTAGACTGTCCTGTCTCCAATACAGCTGGAACCTTCGAGGTCACCCTCGAGTCCTTCGGGACAACATTGTTAGGAACAGTTTTGTGCTTCACTTCTTTCCCAGCGTCTGTCTGCCTGGGACCTGCACCGTTCTTGGAGATATTTTTAGAATCGTTTTTTCTAGCCTCCTTTTTGTGCAAAGCACCATTTGGATGTTTTGGTGTCACCGGCTGCTTCTTCTCGGGCTGACTGGCCTTTAACATCTGTGGAAAATGCACATAGTTTGGGGCAATATTAAGAAGAATACAGAATATGGGTTGAGGTATGAGTGAGCAATCACATACAAGCTCCTCACTACGTTACAGAGACAAAACAAACACTCACCTCTTGTAATACTTTCCAGTTGGCAGAGAACTGTTGGACATCTTTTGGAGGTTGCATTTGTTGAGATGCATCATTACCTTGGTTGTCTGATAGGAGTTTTTTCTTTTTTAACTTCTTTTCAAACCAGTGTTTTTTCTTATTTTTCACGTTGTTTTTCTTCTGAGATGCAGGCTGCTGTGTTTTTGCCTTCACCTTTGACATTATGGCGATGTTCGGAGAAATATACTTTTATTTAGAGGGACAAGTATGTGAGGTCTGTTAATCGTCGTCAGCCACGCTGGACCACCTGAGCACCGTCACTTGATTAACAGGTAAAGTTTAGTTAATTGAATAACAAAATCTCACTAAGAAATGTTCCTCAGAGTAAAATTACCACAGAGTCGCACAAACGCAGAGAAATTGTTCGGATATTTTCCTTAACTGCTGACAAACCTGCTGCTCACTTGTAAAGTTCAGGCGTCCCAAAGCCATGCTGGAATGTGTATTTCCGGTATGGGTAAGAGTTAAATGTGCCCGGGCGAAACATCGCATCGCAACATATCCACGTCTAGTTAACTGCAGTTTAATAATGCAGCGGTTCCGATGTCAGAACTTATCCACTAAGGTTTTTATGATGATATTAATGTGTGAAAATGTTATGTTTTATTGATGGCTTTGCTTTTTAATTTAAAAGCGGAAGGACTTTTCTGGGAAACGTGTCACTCCGGACTGAATTTCACATCGGACCGCATGTAGGCAAGATAGTCGATCGACGAGACTGTGGATGGTTGACAGGGCTAATGTGTTTAAGATCGATTTTACGTATTTTTATATAATCAGATTTATTAATACCTTTGGATAAATACGTTGTGTCGGATATTTCGTGTACATCTCGGTAAATATCCCAAATTCCAAATGTCTGGAAGTGTTGAGAAGCTTTAGCTAAAATGGGGATGTTGTCATTACGCGTATAACTAGATGAACACCTAGCTATAAGTAACTAGATAAACCAAACTTACACGTATACATATGTTCACACCTTCTGGTTTGAAGCTTTATATGTTAGTTGAATCTTAAATTTCTATATCTGTCTTTCGTGTTTATGTTTTGGTTTCAGGTCATGGTGGAGAACTCTCCCTCCCCTCTACCCGAAAGGGCCATTTATGGGTTTGTCCTGTTCCTTGGCTCACAGTTTGGTTTCTGTAAGTTAAATATTGTTATTCCCCTCATCTAATATTCAAATATGAAATACTTCCAATGAAAAAACGGCAGATAATCTAGTTTATACTGTACATTGTCATGCACATACCAAAAACACCAATGTTATTTCAGTGGTTCACCTGCACCACTGTATCTCTGCACCCAGGTCACTCAGCTAAGAATCTGTTTTTGTGAAATATAATATAATATAATATCATACTAATGTATGACTATAATACATAACTACCTTTAAAGAACTCAGAAGGAAAATAATTATCTCTGTCTCTCAAGAGAACCACCTCATAGTTAGGACATAATAATTGTAGATTTGCATAGTGTGTTTGAAAGCACCTGCAAAAAAGACTCTTCACTTCCTATTGTGAAACAGTATGAATTGATATTCAAACAAACAACCCTGTCTACCCTGTCTGCAATGTAACATCTCCCCTCCTTTCTTCCCTCCACAGTTCTGTATTGCCTTTGGGCTTTCATACCCGAAGAGTGGCTCCATTCTCTAGGCCTCACTTACTGGCCTCAAAAGTGAGTTGAAAGCATCCTTGCCTATCCCACCAGTAACTATTAAACCAGAGTATGTACCTGTTGCATGTATTACTAAATATTAGAAGTTGAATGATCTGTTAACTGAAGCATTTTGCCTTGTGTAGATATTGGGCTCTTGCAGTACCGATCTATCTAGTTGTAGCCTTACTGGTTTTTGTGGCGGTGTTGTTTGGAGTGAACATGAACAACACAGCTCCACTCGACTCCGTGGATAACATCACAGGTGAGGTTGTCATAACTATGGCGAATAATTTGAATTCAATTGATAGTATACTAGTGCTACACCCCCCACTACTTAGTAATTAGTACTACAGTCACTTATGTTAAAAGTTAATAGATAAATAATAGTGATTAATAGCATTTTAAAACCTCGTGTATCATATGTCATAATCTCATATCATTATAAATGATACAGATATTTTATACCACACTTCCAGTCAAGAGGAAACAGTCAAATGAGAGGATGTGTTATATATGAACTACCTGGCCCTAAAACCCTTGAATGTCTCCTTTCTGTCACAGATGTGTACGCTCAGGGTCAGAGGCCAGAAGACTGCCAGAAGGGGGGAATACCCAGGCTGAAAGACGTTTCCATTAGCGAAGTTAACCGAATGTTATTTTTGTCATCGAAGCTATAACAAACAGAACTGGACTTGGAAATCAGAAGTAAATGTGCTGGGCGTTTATTGTGCTTTCACTGTTGACACTTATAAAATATGAATTGCAATATGCTTTCTGTATTTATCCAGGAACAATGCTCCATTGGGCAAAGATGCACTGAATAAATGTACTTTATTTTTCTTTATTAGGCAAAAGTGTGACCTGTGTATGTTCAGACATGCTGAATATCTAAAGTAGTTTAAAGTCTGCAACCTACATCTATTACTAGTAATGACCTTGGTGTAAAGGTTATGTTTTATTTTTTCTAATATTATGTTAACTCCTATAATTTGACCTATTTTCATTTATAGAGATTTTGTTCTATACATCTTAAAGCTAAGTATTTGTATCTAAGGTTAGCTGCTTATAAGTTATAACTAACAAATCAGAAAGAAACTTGGACCAGAAAAGTATGGCATATGAAATTAGTCAAGATTTCATATCTACGGGAAAACGAATCAAACTCATCAACCTGCGGTCAAAGCTTGTGTTATGCTGTAAGGTGGTGAAGTGGGATGAGATGATGTGGACTAATAATAAATGATAATAATTTTCCTGAGTGTTTCACTTGAGGATGTCCTGTGACCTCATGCGGCTGCTTTTCGTGGTGGTTTATATTTGCGTCCACAGGGTGGTGGTAAAGCACTGCTTCACGAACTGTGAGGTCATAGAAGAAGACTGTGCTTCCTCCCGTGACTCTCACTACTACTGTTTACCACTGGTCCTTCGAGCTTTGTTGGACGAAATGTAGTACATGTGTTTTTAAAGGTATTTCAGTCAGTCGTAAAAAGATGGCCTTCGCTCTGCCGGTGTGGCTCGGGGTCCAGGATCACCTCCTGGAACATGAAGGAGGGACTCCGAGCTATTTCGACCAATTCGAGGACGAAGCTTTGTTCCAGATGTTCCATCTCACCAGACCCTGTATCGCTTTCATCACAGACACGGTGCGCATCCGCATGAAAACAGTCCCTCTGGATATGGCCTCCCTGACCGTGGACGGTATTGTCATGGTGGCGCTGAACTATTACGCACACGGCGTGTCCTCCTGCGCCGTCCTGCAGAGAGTCGGGCTGAGCCAGGCGGAGTGCGGCACGATCATTAACGCAGTCTCCGGAGTCATCTCGGGGATGTCCGATCAGTTCATCTCATTCCCTGAAACCCGGGACGCCAGAGCCAGCGTCGCCTTCAGGATAGAGAGGGTCAGTGGGATCCCCAGTGTGCTGGGCATCGTGGCTCCTGCTCACTTCAAAATCAGAGCTTCTCCGTATGAGAAGAACAGTTTCAGGTCTTTTGTCAACACCTTGGGTCACACATCTGTCGTGAGCCAGATCATATGTGACTCCGACGGCAACATACTGAGCGTAGAAAAGTGTTGTGTGGGCAGCACATTTGACCAGGACATGTGGGACTCATCGATCAAGGGAAAGGAAATTGAGAAAGACGTTCACGGACCATACTGGGTTATTGGTAAGAAAGGAAATTGGAGACACGTGAGGCCAATTTGATCATAGGAACTTGTTTGTGTGTTTTTACTGAATCTGTCATAAATCCATGCTACACCTTCAGTTTCATCTGTGTTATAAATTACTTCTTACATTACTAATTATAATGGTCTTTTTGTATTAATTGCAGTGTCTTGTGTCTTCATTTAAGGTGGGAAAGGCTACTACTTAAGCAAGCATCTGTTGACTCCTGTGTCAGACCCTGTAAATGAGAGTGAGACCCGCTTCAATGAGGCTCACGCAAAGATCTATGGGGTCATGCAGGCAACACTTGGCTCCATGAAGAGGCGTTTCAGGTGTCTGATGCAACTTGGTTTTGCCCAAGAAGACTCTTTGAATAAAAAGTCCAACATTATCAAGACGTGCTGTGTCCTGCACAACATCGCAAAGAAGTTCTCAGTCCCTCCTCCACCTGTAGCTGGTAAAATTGAGCCCCTGCTCCCGGGTAAGCAGCATTCAGTGCCAGTGGAAATCAACCCAGACGCCCTAAAAGCGAGAGAGAAACTCATCGAGGAAAACTTCTCTGTTGTCTGCAGGAGCCAGGACCTACAGTAACAACAGCCCTGTGGTCAATATGTGAGCAGTAGTAGAAAGCAAAGAGGATCACTGACATATTAAGGACAAACAGTGGAACTTAAACCAAACGTACAATGCAGGATTTATTCCCACCTTGATGCTACTTCCTGTTCTGTTGCTGATCAGTTTGACATGAATACAGAAATGTGACAGCCTGCCAGGTTTCTGTCTTGGGTGCAGACTTGCTAAAAACACATCAGTTATTTTTGTTAATAATAAACACATTGTTGGAGGGGTTAGCACTACTGCCTCACAGCTCATGCATCCAAACCACGGACCGGCTGTGGCTTTTACTCATGGAGCGTACATGTTGTCCCTGTGCCTGTGTGGGTTTCCTCTGGGTACTCTAGTTTCCTCCCACAACGCAGAAACATGCTGTTAGGTCAACTGGGGACTCTAAATTTCCCATAGGTGAAAATGAATGGTCGTCTGCCGTTACATGTTGGACCTGTGATAGACTGGCATCCGACCTAGTAACTGCTGGGATTTGCTCTAGCACCCCTGTGACTATTACCAGGATATGCAGTTTAGATCATGGATGGATGGAAGGAGTTTTTATTTCTTATACAAATAGAAAATCAGATTTATTTTTTTACTAATATTTATACATTTAATAAATCTGATCTGAAAACATTCTGTGGTCATCTGGAGTGTTGTTCCCTTCTAAAATAATATATATATATATATATAATATTGACTGATGAGAAAAATAAAACATCTTCAAGTTAAATAAAATATGCATATACAAGTACGGTAAATAATAAAACATCTTTTTAAAATTTAAGTTTTTCACTAAGTGCATAACAGACAAGGTCGGACTGGGCTGACAGTCTTGTTTAGGGGTTTGAGTTATAGCGAAACTCTTGGAGTGCAGTTGCATTGACATATATCATGTCTGTGTTCTCATATATGTGCTCATCAGTCTTCTCATCTGGCTGCAGAATGTCCATGATGCATTGGTGCAGGAAAACATACTGGGACTGGAAAGAGATAAACCAGAGTTGCAGGGCACTTAAAAAGCATAATTGTTTCTACTATTGTGTCTACTGTACGTTCACATTGTGTGTGGATGACATTTCCTATGTAGAATTGCTAGAAAAAGGGTTAATGCATATTGTCAATGTTGCTAACTTTTTACCTCCGTCTGCACCATGTGTGGTCGATTCAATCTCATTTTGTGCACAAAACCATTGATGTCCACCTCTCCTTTTTTCTCTAGCTGCTGAAGGAGCACATCCAGGGCAATAATAGTGCCTGTCCTCCCCACTCCAGCACTAAGTGAGAGATATAACAAGCTGAACAGTTATAGCCCAGGTAAAATGCTCATCACATAGTTGTGCAGTTGGTTTGAAAGTTGATGTAAATGTTTGCAGTAGCTATTTATGTTGACTCAACGTCTAAATCACTGTATTTAACCTTTGTTACCTTAAAGTATAAAGGTGCCCAAGACACAGAATACACTAGACGACACTGTACCTGCAGTGAACAACAGTGGGTGCCCCAGTCCTTTCTCTCTCTATGTGCCGTCTCACCAGTCCTCTGAACTGCATCAGGACTTCGGTGCACTGTGGTACTCCATGGTCAGGCCAGGAAGTGAAGTGGAAATGTTTCACAGTGCGCTGTTCTGAGGTGTTTCTCTATGAAGAAGATTCACATAGAGAAATTCAAATACTCTAGGACTGTGTCTTGAACCAGTGTAGCGGTTGGTAAATGACACCTAAAGTCCTCATAGTGTATTTCAACAAGCAGCATTTAAACATTCTTTACCTACAACTTTACCTGTAAAATTCATTCATCTGTTTTGCTTTTCAAGTTGGAGGTATGTTAATACTTAACCAATTCAGTTACACCATATACATTTTAGAAATGTTTCATACATGTTTCACATTGAAGTCTCTCAATGTCCAGTTGGGGTCCTGTTGCTCAGATGTCATGGTGACCAACAGGTTTCCGTAAAGGCAAGGAGTACTGTTTGCAGGCCAGTATCGCTCACACTTGGTCTAGGAAAATAAAACATACAGAAAGGTTTAGGTTATAAAGTCGTTCTAGCATTACTGTAGCAAATGACCAAAGTGTCAATAAACAAAAATTGTAAAAATCAGTATATTATCAGTCATATTAAGGCCAAAAAAACAGAGTGCATAAACTGTCTTAAACATAAAAGCTAATTATTAAAGCCCTGAAAATGAGATTTGAACGTTTTTTCAAATTTGGCGATAAAACATTGTCAGATCGTCCTGAAGACTCACCCGTCCACCTTCAGTGCAGTTAGTTACCATGACGACGCCCCCCACTGTTTGCTCCCAGATCATCCTCCAGAAATCATTTACTGTAGATGGTAAAGGACCCTGAGTGGCAATGTATTCTCTGTTGCTGTTGTAGCCCTTAAAAGTAATAAATTAAAGTTAATATGTACATTTCTGTTCAGCATGAAATAAAACCATAGACTCAAGAGATCTGGCCTGAATGTATATGAATGTACACATGCAGATGTTGTGGCAACTCCATACTGTATTTGTTCCAGACTGTGAAAGGTTTAAACTTATCAAACCAATCCTTCCTTACAAATGAGTTTTTTTAAATCGTTGTCAATTATCGAGTAATACTTACTGGCATATAATTGGCATTAATGTAGTCAGAGGACTCACTGGAATCGGAAGTAGTTAGCTTCACTCGACACCAGTCATCTAGGATAAAACAACAGATGTTTTAACTGTTAACGCAACGACAAAGGAGACACTTAACTAGAATGAGTCATTTCATGAGTCTCTATTTCATATTATAACGTTGTCGAGCATTCAGCCTTACATGGCAGCACATTGTTGAAACGATTCTTAGGTTTGTTCTCAGGAAGAACAGCTACTTTTTGTGTCTGCTCTGTGCCAACAGGAATGAGGCTCTGCATGAAAGATAGGAGACAACACGACATGTCAATGAGGCTAAAGTCAAAGAAAGGCATCATAAATAGTGCAACAACAGTACCAGAAATACACAGTTACCATCCTACATAATACAAAATACAACAGAGAAGATAATGGAGAAAAAAAAAAGTGCACCTCATATTCAACACTGAAACCTCTGTTGTCATCCATACTTAGTTGATGGAAGTGAGCTGCAAACATGTCCACAGAAATAGCACTAAAAAACATAAAAGTAGAATACCTGTTACATATTAATGACGAGTCTGCAGTCAATTAAATTTAATTTTACATGGAGGACATTTTCACATGTGGTAAACAACAAATTTTCTTCCCCTTTACTACACAGTAGAGGATTGATAGTGGTGTTAATCCTATGAAGAGATGATCAAATATTTACTTACCTGCACTTTTTAGTAACTAGTTCACATCCACTAATGAATGTTCTTTTTCTGCTGTGGGAAAGAAGCAACAACGTTTACTTAACATTTGAGGGAGATTATATGACTGTGTTGTAGCTGACCGGAGCATCACCAACCTGATTAAATCTGGTCTTATAAACAAAATGAAGATAGCCAGAAAGACCAGGACACAAAAAAGCAGAACAGCGAGAACAGACCCCGCGATGACCCCTACAGATAATAAAATCTGGGTTAAATGCCTTGAAACACAGTAGACCTATCTATATTTGAGACAGTCATTGTCTTTGTGTTACCACTATAACATATTTTGTATTGTATGAAAAATGTAATAATTCTAAACATCAAAACCAAGGATCAAGCAAGTCCTGTAACTGATGTTAAGCAGCACAATAACGAGTGAATATAATGATAAAAATGTACATAAAGAAACACTGACTCACCCCTTGGATCAGTAGAACATTTAAAAACAAATGGCTCTGAACTCCTTACAGTTCCAGAAAATGAAGCTAGAGATACTTCATATGTTCTGGCAGGTAGGAATCCAGGTATCACAATATACTGTACTGTGTTCGGTATCTTCTTAGGTTTTCCAGTCACATTCACCTCTACATCAGTCCACATACCAACAGGTTTATTCCAGACAATGCGGATAGAGTAGCCAGCTGCCCAGTACTCACAGTGAGCAGTTAGGCCTGGAGGAACTGAGTGGAACAAGTGCAAAAATGCCTTTACTATGATACACATTACAAGTTCATGCATATCTATACTATACTATAGACATATTTAACGAAAATTAACTTGAATAAAATCCACCCTCTAATTAAAAAAAGATGTTTTATTCTCTTCAAAAAGAAGCACTTCACAATAAGATAACTGATAACTGATTAATCACCAGTCATCCCAGCTATCCTAAAGTGAGGATTTGTTTTCTGTTTTGCATGGTGAATAATAGTGCTTGGCTTCTGACTGGAATCTGAGTAGGACACATACAATTCTTTCATTTTTTTTATCAATACAATTAACATACAATCAATAAATTAACTGATTAAGAAATAATTTGATGCAGCCTATATAATCATATTGAACCATTTCAAGCTGCTTGTGGTATGTGTGTAAAAAAACATTACTGATGTTTTTCCTTTGACTATTATCAAATATTTATTTGGTAGATCTTTAAAGTAAAGATTGATAAATATTATATTAACACACTGCAGACACATATTAAGTGTTAAGACACACTTGTACTTACGAATTGTAAGATTGTGGCGACACTGTTGATATGTTTCATACATCAGAGACACCTCATAGGTTGCACCAGGGTAAAGGCCAGTGAAGGACACATTGTTACCTCCAAAACTGACATGAGTTTGTGATCCATTTGAGGCAGTTGCATTCGAGAACAAGCCTTCTACTATTCCTTTGATCGACGAGTTACCAACATGCCAGGCTACACTGGCACAGTCTATGGCTAAAAATAAGAAAGAAAAGTATTCAGCACATAATTCAAACAAAGGAGGACCAACTTGTGTCTTACAGGATCTGAACTTGAATGTCTTTCTACCTACATGACTTTCTACACATGGAACAAAATTGTATCATTAATTCTGACAAATATTGAATGATGTTGGCCTGCATATACCTGTCACTGTGACGTTTTCATAAGCAGTGCTGTTGAGTTCTTCAAACACTGTAGTCACACTGTATTTATACATCGTTCCAGGATTGAGGGAAGTGACTGAATGTGACACAACATCTGAAGACACATTTTTGATATCTGCCACATCACTGCCATTAATCTGAAGCAAGTAGCTCCAGTTTCTGTCCACATTGATCCACTTCAGAGTTATGCTTGTCACAGAACGTTCACTCACATTTACAAAAGGAACCTTTGGGGGAACTGGTTAAAATAAAGACAGATTCTTTTCACCACAGAACTTGAGGGATCGTTATGAAATAAATTTGCTGACACTTTCCAGAGAATTACTTTTAGAATTCCTTATTCACAAATGACCATTTTAAAATCACCTACCTGTCACAGCAGTAAATGTGTATCCAGTGCTGTTGACTCCCTCAAACACAGTGACAAGAGTGAAATGATATTTTGTCCCAGCATTAAGTGAAGAGACCTCATGTTTGACTTCTGCTTGAGATGCGCTGATGTTTTCCTTTTTGGAACTGCCATTTTTATTATATTGTAGGATGTAAGTAGAGATGTTGTTAACCGGGCTCCACGTCAGAGTTATACTGGTCTCATTTCTTCCCTGCACTTCCACCTTCTTAACATTTTCGGGAGCTGAAAAGATGCAAGAGGACACATTTGTTTCACTCAATGAGCTGAGAAATGGATTTTTGAAATTACAACAATTCAAGCATGAATTGATGTTACTTTTTACAAGTTCCTATCATTATAAAAGTGTTTTCAAAACAGTTCACGTGAGAGAGCAGTCCCCACGTTAACATACTTAAATTAGATACTGTCACAGAGCTCTGTCATGGTTAATGTTATTCACCTTTTTCAATTTGGACATCTTACCTGTAACAGCACTGAGGTTTACTCCAGTGCTTCTGACATTTTCAAACACAGTGAAGAGAGTGAACTTGTATTTATTCCCACTGTTGAGATCTGAGACTCTGTATGTTACTGTTTCATTTTCTGCTAATGCAGTGATGTTTATCACTTTGTCACTAAACTCAAGTGCATAGTTGATGAATGCATCTACTTTTGTCCACTGCAGAGTTATACTGGTCTCATTTTGTCCAACTGATCTGAAGTTTTTTACATCAGGAGGAACTGGAATATAAAAGATGTAGAGAAAGAACTATAAAAAATAGATTTAAAAAACAACATCACAGCAAGTAGCTCCAGTTTCTGTCCACATTGATCCACTTCAGAGTTATGATTGTCACAGAACGTTCACCCACATTTACAAAAGGAACCTTTGAGGGAACTAATTAAAATAAAGACAGCTTCTTTTCACCACAGAACTTGGGGGATAGTTATGAAATAAATTTGCTGACACTTTCCAGAGAATTACTTTTAGAATTCCTTATTCACAAATGACCATTTTAAAATCACCTACCTGTCACAGCAGTAAATGTGTATCCAGTGCTGTTGACTCCCTCAAACACAGTGACAAGAGTGAAATGATATTTTGTCCCAGCATTAAGTGAAGAGACCTCATGTTTGACTTCTGCTTGAGATGCGCTGATGTTTTCCTTTTTGGAACTGCCATTTTTATTATATTGTAGGATGTAAGTAGAGATGTTGTTAACCGGGCTCCACGTCAGAGTTATACTGGTCTCATTTCGTCCCTGCACTTCCACCTTCTTAACATTTTCAGGAGCTGAAAAGATGCAAGAGGACACACTTGTTTCACTCAACGGTCTGAGAAATTGATTTTTGAAATTACAACAATTCAAGCATGAATTGATGTTACTTTTTACAAGTTCCTTTTCATTATAAAAGTGTTTTCAAAACAGTTCACGTGAGAGAGCAGTCCCCACGTTAACATACGTAAATTAGATACTGTCACAGAGCTCTGTCATGGTTAATGTAATTCACCTTTTTCAATTTGGACATCTTACCTGTAACAGCACTGAGGTTTACTCCAGTGCTTCTGACATTTTCAAACACAGTGAAGAGAGTGAACTTGTATTTATTCCCACTGTTGAGATCTGAGACTGTGTATGTTACTGTTTCATTTTCTGCTAATGCAGTGATGTTTATCACTTTGTCACTGAACTCAAGTGCATAGTTGATGAATACATCTACTTTTGTCCACTGCAGAGTTATACTGGTCTCATTTTGTCCAACTGATCTGAAGTTTTTTACATCAGGAGGAACTGGAATATAAAAGATGTAGAGAAAGAACTATAAAAAATAGATTTAAAAAACAACATCACAGCAAGTAGCTCCAGTTTCTGTCCACATTGATCCACTTCAGAGTTATAATTGTCACAGAACGTTCACCCACATTTACAAAAGGAACCTTTGAGGGAACTGGTTAAAATAAAGACAGATTCTTTTCACCACAGAACTTGAGGGATTGTTATGAAAATATATTTGCTGACACTTTCCAGAGAATTACTTTTAGAATTCCTTATTCACAAATGACCATTTTAAAATCACCTACCTGTCACAGCAGTAAATGTGTATCCAGTGCTGTTGACTCCCTCAAACACAGTGACAAGAGTGAAATGATATTTTGTCCCAGCATTAAGTGAAGAGACCTCATGTTTAACTTCTGCTTGAGATGCGCTGATGTTTTCCTTTTTGGAACTGCCATTTTTATTATATTGTAGGATGTAAGTAGAGATGTTGTTAACCGGGCTCCACGTCAGCGTTATACTGGTCTCATTTCGTCCCTGCACTTCCACCTTCTTAACATTTTCAGGAGCTGAAAAGATGCAAGAGGACACACTTGTTTCACTCAACGAGCTGAGAAATGGATTTTTGAAATTACAACAATTCAAGCATGAATTGATGTTACTTTTTACAAGGTTCCTTTTCATTATAAAAGTGTTTTCAAAACAGTTCACGTGAGAGAGCAGTCCCCACGTTAACATACTTAAATTAGATACTGTCACAGAGCTCTGTCATGGTAAATGTTATTCACCTTTTTCAATTTGGACATCTTACCTGTAACAGCACTGAGGTTTACTCCAGTGCTTCTGACATTTTCAAACACAGTGAAGAGAGTGAACTTGTATTTATTCCCACTGTTGAGATCTGAGACTCTGTATGTTATTGTTTCATTTTCTGCTGATGTAGTGACGTTTATCTTTGAATCATTGTAGTGAAGTGCATAGTTGAGGATTGCATCAACTTTTTTCCACTGCAGAGTTATACTGGTCTCACTTTGTCCAACTGACTTGAACTCCTCTGCATTACTAGGAACTAGGATGTACAGAGAATTTAGTCCTTCTAAATATATACAATCATTATGTTTCTTTTGGCAAAAAAAACTTTGAGTTAGATATTGTGACAGTGCCCTGGTTCATGATGTAGTGCTGTATCACAAAAAAAAAATCTTACCGGTAACAGCACTGAGGTTTACTCCAGTGCTTCTGACATTTTCAAACACAGTGAAGAGAGTGAACTTGTATTTATTCCCACTGTTGAGATCTGAGACTCTGTATGTTACTGTTTCATTTTCTGCTAATGCAGTGATGTTTATCACTTTGTCACTGAACTCAAGTGCATAGTTGATGAATGCATCTACTTTTTCCCACTGCAGAGTTATACTGGTCTCATTTTGTCCAACTGATCTGAAGTTTTTTACATCAGGAGGAACTGTTATATAAAAGATGTAGAGAAAGAACTATAAAAAATAGATTTAAAAAACAACATCACAGCAAGTAGCTCCAGTTTCTGTCCACAGAACGTTCACCCACATTTACAGAAGGAACCTTTGAGGGAACTAATTAAAATGAAGACAGATTCTTTTCACCACAGAACTTGAGGGATCGTTATGAAATAAATTTGCTGACACTTTCCAGAGAATTACTTTTAGAATTCCTTATTCACAAATGACTATTTTAAAATCACCTACCTGTCACAGCAGTAAATGTGTATCCAGTGCTGTTGACTCCCTCAAACACAGTGACAAGAGTGAAATGATATTTTGTCCCAGCATTAAGTGAAGAGACCTCATGTTTGACTTCTGCTTGAGATGCGCTGATGTTTTCCTTTTTGGAACTGCCATTTTTATCATATTGTAGGATGTAAGTAGAGCTGTTGTTAACCGGGCTCCACGTCAGCGTTATACTGGTCTCATTTCGTCCCTGCACTTCCACCTTCTTAACATTTTCAGGAGCTGAAAAAATAGAAGAGGACACACTTGTTTCACTCAATGAGCTGAGAAATTGATTTTTTAAATTACAACAATTCAAGCATGAATTGATGTTACTTTTTACAAGTTCCTTTTCATTATAAAAGTGTTTTCAAAACAGTTCACATGAGAGAGCAGTCCCCACGTTAACATACGTAAATTAGATACTGTCACAGAGCTCTGTCATGGTTAATGTTATTCACCTTTTTCAATTTGGACATCTTACCTGTAACAGCACTGAGGTTTACTCCAGTGCTTCTGACATTTTCAAACACAGTGAAGAGAGTGAACTTGTATTTATTCCCACTGTTGAGATCTGAGACTGTGTATGTTACTGTTTCATTTTCTGCTGATGTAGTGACGTTTATCTTTGAATCATTGTAGTGAAGTGCATAGTTGAGGATCGTATCTACTTTTTTCCACTGCAGAGTTATACTGGTCTCACTTTGTCCAACTGACTTGAACTCCTCTGCATTACTAGGAACTAGGATGTACAGAGAATTTAGTCCTTCTAAATATATACAATCATTATGTTTCTTTTGGCAAAAAAAACTTTGAGTTAGATATTGTGACAGTGCCCTGGTTCATGATGTAGTGCTATATCACAAAATAAAATCTTACCAGTAACTGCACTGAGGTTTACTCCAGTGCTTCTGACATTTTCAAACACAGTGAAGAGAGTGAACTTGTATTTATTTCCACTGTTGAGATCTGAGACTGTGTATGTTACTGTTTCATTTTCTGCTAATGCAGTGATGTTTATCACTTTGTCACTGAACTCAAGTGCATAGTTGATGAATGCATCTACTTTTTCCCACTGCAGAGTTATACTGGTCTCATTTTGTCCAACTGATCTGAAGTTTTTTGCATCAGGAGGAACTGGAATATAAAAGATGTAGAGAAAGAACTATAAAAAATAGATTTAAAAAACAACATCACAGCAAGTAGCTCCAGTTTCTGTCCCCATTGTTCCACTTCAGAGTTATACTTGTCACAGAACGTTCACCCACATTTACAAAAGGAACCTTTGAGGGAACTGGTTAAAATAAAGACAGCTTATTTTCACCACAGAACTTGAGGGATAGTTATGAAATTAATTTGCTGACACTTTCCAGAGAATTACTTTTAGAATTCCTTATTCACAAATGACCATTTTAAAATCACTTACCTGTCACAGCAGTAAATGTGTATCCGGTGCTGTTGACTCCCTCAAACACAGTGACAAGAGTGAAATGATATTTTGTCCCAGCATTAAGTGAAGAGACCTCATGTTTGACTTCTGCTTGAGATGCGCTGATGTTTTCCTTTTTGGAACTGCCATTTTTATTATATTGTAGGATGTAAGTAGAGATGTTGTTAACCGGGCTCCACGTCAGAGTTATACTGGTCTCATTTCGTCCCTGCACTTCCACCTTCTTAACATTTTCAGGAGCTGAAAAAATGCAAGAGGACACACCTGTTTCACTCAATGAGCTGAGAAATTTATTTTTTTAATTACAACAATTCAAGCATGAATTGATGTTACTTTTTACAAGTTCCTTTTCATTATAAAAGTGTTTTCAAAACAGTTCACGTGAGAGAGCAGTCCCCACGTTAACATACTTAAATTAGATACTGTCACAGAGCTCTGTCATGGTTAATGTTATTCACCTTTTTCAATTTGGACATCTTACCTGTAACAGCACTGAGGTTTACTCCAGTGCTTCTGACATTTTCAAACACAGTGAAGAGAGTGAACTTGTATTTATTTCCACTGTTGAGATCTGAGACTGTGTATGTTACTGTTTCATTTTCTGCTGATGTAGTGACGTTTATCTTTGTCTTATTGTAGTAAAGTGTACAGTTGAGGATTCTATCTACTTTTTTGTTATACTGGCCTCATTTTTTCCAACTGACTGCATAGAGAAATTATTCCTCCTAAATATGTAAAATAACAATGACTCTATTGGCTAAACACTTTGAATTTGTGTTAAGAAGAGTAAGGGTAAATAGGCAACACTACAACATATTGATGTGAAAAATGACTATTTTGTTTTGTGAAAAAATGTCATACATAGTCATAGACACCTCTTTCCATTTAAATTATAAGGAGCTATACTGTAAAGAGATACTGAGCAGAAATATGAAATTAATAATAAATATTATATTATTAATATGATGTTAATGATTTTTCAGATTTTATCTTGTTGACCTGATGGGCAATACCAATTGTTAATGTCATAATAATAATACTATAGTCAAATAACATTATAGTATAATTACTAAAGTATGAAAATGCTTCTTAAATTTGCATAACACAAGAAATAGATGGCTTATATACTTTAATGTGAGCTACCAGTTTCAGCTTTAAATGTGTATCCAGTGCTCAGACACAGTGATGAGAGTGAGGGATAGGATCCTCATACTGATACATACATGGTTTTATTGTTGAAAGAGTCGTCGATTGAGCAGTCTGCGTTGTGGCTGTTGTTGGTGATGCTGTGACGGAGCCAGTGACACCCTAAAAACAGAAAACTATTTGTTTAAGAATATAGAGAATGACCTAAACCAAAAATGTCAGTTTGACTTTATACTGTACAAAACTGACAGATATTTAATTCTGACTATGGTTTCTACACAGCTGAGAAAACTACAAAAATATATGTAAGAGCAAAGCAACTTCTACTTTTAACTATATCAAAATATTCAAAAATCAACACTGTTACGTACGTATATCATAAACAGTTTGAGAAAAGTATAGCTATAACTGCATAAGTGGCAAATGCAAATTATGGTCCAGAAATTAGCATTTTGTTTTGTCGCTATATTGATTTTTCTAGAAGATATAACAAAATAACAATAAGTGTTATACAGCTCTCCTTACATATTTTACATTAAGTTATTTCCTTAGTTGTGCCTTTGTTTCTCTGAGGAAGTGAGTGGAAATAGATTACTGTTGCTGAGAAAGAATTTATTAACATTGCAGCATCTAAAAAAGCCCATCATTCTCAGGTTGAGCAACAGTCTTTTTCAGTTTCCTGAACTTGAGACAGTGTAAAATCCATCTAAACTTAGTGTTGTCATGATGCATATCACGCTTTGAACTCTCACTGTGGCTTTGGCTGTACAGTTTCTTTTTGTTGAGGGTCACCCTGCTCCTACATAAAGAAACACTGATCAATCCTAAAAAAGAAAGATCAAAAAACAACTTACCCAAAGTAGACTTAGAAGGACCCACAACAGGAAGTGGTCTGAAGTGATTTTGAAAGACAAAGGTCTCATCGCTGCTATGGCTAAACGCGCACTATGAACGTAATTCCTTTGTTGTCCCACGACTCTATTTTATGTAATGCCACTGTTGTGTTGACAAAAACAACACTTGACTAAGAACTTCTTCTTGGTCTGACGGAGTCCGAAATTAACTTTATTCCTGTGGTGTTGACTTTTAATTCTTAACCATGTCCTCCTTTAGTAACCTCTGGTCTCCTCTCATATTGGCAAGTGACTTAGTAAATAGCTTCTTCTCCTTTTTTACCCTTGTACAACCACAGAGACCTTTGCCCCGCCTGTAACTTCCTTATTAACTGCCATAATGTGCAGCTTGTCAAAGGTATGTCATTTAAGTAAATTTGTCTGTTTTACATGTTTATTGGCTGTAATTTCTTTATTTCTACTGTATATTAATCACAAGCAGTTCTATGTTTGTGACTGCCTGTATGCTTTTATGATGTGTAAATAAAAAACTTTTCTTTAGGCTTTATCCATGAACCAGGTAAAGCCTTTTTTTAAGGTGTTTTTTTTACTGTGTTTGCTCGTTTTTAGATGGTTTCTTAGTTAAAATGAATGTCCATTCCACACCACACACAGCTGAACTGCTATGACTGTACAGCAGAGCTGCTTTTGGTATCTTTGCATTGTCTCACTCAGCAGTGATATTTATAGCTTCTTGTGGTTGATATATATAAGGAACTGTGAACAGAAAACGTCGCCTTTAACTTCATTTTTAACAGAACACTGAGTTTAGTGTTCATGGTCTTATATTGTGGTGCAGCACTCAATAAAAACATTTGTATGTCAAAGACGACATTGTCCAACATCGTCCATTGGGGAAACATGAGAAGGAAGTTAACACTCATAAATTATAATAGTTTTCCTCATCTGTTAATATTGTAAAATATTACTCAAAAACAGAACTACAAAGAGCTTCCTTATTGGATAGTGACTTTAACTAGTGTTTATTTTAAAAAGCACATTAATGTATAATGTAATAGTGTAATAATATAATTTTTGGCCTGATAATTTGCTCTTCTCTTATGACATTTTAAGATCTGTGCTTTACATGTAATATAAGGTGGAACTTATATTTAACATGGAGTTCATGTTTTGAGTCTCTGCCTGTGCAATCTGCATAGTGAGTGTGTCAGTGCCACAAATAAACCCCATGGAGGCAACAAGCATCTTATATATCAATTTTACAACCACTACAGCTGAGAATAAAATTGAGTTTTTTAAAACAAACAAACAAACAAACAAAAAACAATGTAATTTTACTACAAATTTCAGGTGATTTTGTGGGGCAATCCTTCAAGACAAGCAGAACTAAACTCATACCATTTGTTCTACGGTCCATCAAAAGTCTGGCTCAGACTGACAGTAGATAAGGTCAAGCTGTACATTGTACTATATGTTCATAGACCAACAGATCATTTTCTGCATGTTTATTCTGCCTGTTGCGTATTCTGTGAGCACAACACTAAATCAGTTGCACTCTAAATCAGTTACTTTCTTTTTGACTGACACAGAAAAGCTTGTGGGTTTTATAACAGCTGTTTCAGTTCCCCCATTAGTTCCCCCATTTTGCTTCACACTTACAAACTCTCAGGAGACTGCATGTACTATGTGCAAAATCTTACTATGCTTGTTATCTACCCACACTGCCACCACATCACACACCACTCCATCTTTGATATATAATGTGTCTGCACTTATTACCAACTTGTAAATTTGGTTTACTATCTGCACTCATCTACCTAAATTTTCGGCTTGGAATAAGCAAGAAGAAGTTAGGTATGAACAACTTAAGGATAACTGGTCTACATTAGGAAAAAATGGGAGTACTAAAGAAGAAAAGGGTGATATTACCTTAGGAAATTTCTTCGGATGAGCCTCCAAGGGAATTTATTAACAGGTGTAATTGGTTTCTAATCTACTGTTCCACAATCAGTCCTGTAGGTGTCGGTAATGGACCTACGAGCTGGTTTACAGCCGCCCATGAAAGCCAAAGAAGAAGAAGCCGTGGGCGGCTGCAGCTTGCTGATCTATAAACAAGAAGATAAAGTCAGTCACAGTGCTGCAAAAGTGGGGTGCTGGGTGCTTTACAAGTGAGCAAGCAGGTCTAAGTCCCGCTGCCTTAACATTAGACTTTGTCCGCAGTCAGACTCAGCTAACATCTGTGTGGTAAGTCACGTTAACTAGTTAATGTTCAGTCGGTGCTAACATGGCTAACCTCAGCCAACTGTGTGCAACATGGGCTAGCTGCTGGCGATAACTGTGACTTTTCAGCAGATATTAACCGAGCTTCAGTTCACAACAAAAGCTTATAATGGCAACGTTAGTTTAACCCAGTATGCACCTGATTTAAAGCGTTACCAATCTGAACTAATTTTTAACACAGATCTGTCAGGTGGATATTTCATTGAAGCGGTTAGTGTTTGTTTTCAGTTGAGGGAAGTGGTAAGAAATATTATTTCCTGTCCCGTTCTTTGCTAAAAGACGGAGTGCATGCCTGAGGTTGGTGTTGTTTTATGTTATTATTACTGGCATCAATTGTAGTGATTTTCTGTGTTTTAGAAATGCAGTCTGTGGTTAAACAAAACCTTCATTCGGAGACAGAAGGAGACATCAACAACCTCATCAACCTGAAGCTCAGCGCATCCTACACCTACCTCGCTCTGGTAAGATTTCTACAACAGTAAAATTAATGTTAGATTTTAGATTTCCCCTCTCTTCTCAACCTGCCTACCGTAATTTCTGAATATCTTGTTTCTCTCATTTCTTTTAGGGGATGTATTTTGACAGAGATGATGTTGCATTGCCAAATTTCTCCAGTTTTTTCCTGGAGCGCTCAGGGAAAGAGAGGGAACAGGCTGAGAAGCTCCTGGAATATCAGAACATGAGAGGAGGCCGAATTCTGCTCCAGACTATTGCTGTAAATCCACAACATAAACTGTTGAGCACATTTTCTAAGCTGTTGTTTTTGAGACTGAATCAGTTTTTTGAACCAACTTTCTGTTTAGAAACCAAGTAGGGAGGATTGGAAAGGTGGTCTGGATGCAATGTCCTTTTCCCTCGATTACCAGAAGTCACTAAACACATTTATCCTTAATGTGCACCGAAGAGCTGGCAACCACACTGACCCTCATGTAAGTCTGGCACTGTGAGATAGACATAACTGCTACACGTTGTGAGACGTTTAGATGTGCTATAGTTAATATGAAGACGCTAGCTGCAGTGTTGGACTTAAAAGTACTGCTTTAATATGGGTTAGGCCTGGAATATTTAAGGGATGATTATTAAATATTACCTGTGTCATGATTCATGACCTACTTGATTACTTTCATAGAATTACTCACATCCTACTCACTATTTTCTATCTTGCCTCTTCTGCAGCTGACTGACTTTCTTGAGGGGCACTTCCTCACTGACAGTCATGACACCATCAAGAAGATGGGGGATTACGTTGGAAGCCTGACCCGCATTACTGATTCTCAGACACATGGTCTAATGGGAGAATACCTCTTCGATAAACACACTCTGTAAGGTCACAGCATAAGCTCGACATTTCAAAAGAGACCCAGCCCGAGAAGCTAAAAGTAAAATAACATGAAATACCTCAATTTGAAACTTGAAAACCACAGTGGAAAAATGTTCTTGTTAATATGGTGCTGAAAACTACAGATTTCCTAAGCCGTTAAAAGAAGTCACACATTTTATATTTGAATCATCTCATACATTCCATTTTGTTTGAGGTTTTAACCTTCACAGCCTTCAGTAAAGGCTTGTTGCCATTCTGAAACCAGCATAATTTACAAAAATATTGAATAAAGTCCACTTTTTCTGGCACCTTGTGTTTTAGTCTTTTTTGTAAAGCAATTTAACAGGTGAACTCTGCCCAAGTGTTAAGTCGTCTGCTCTCTCACAGCCTCAACATACTTTTTCTAAGGTCACCTCTTATCCTATAGACCACTGTAGATAACTGTGCTTACTCACTGTTGGGTGAGGTAATGATCAACAGAGGCCACCACACAGCTTGTGGTTTTAAAAAGTCTATGCTGCTTCTAAGTAAATTATATGTTTTACCAAAGATGTGATTCAGCTGTAAAAGTTTGTCAACAAAATGCATCACGGTATGATGAATTTCCTTTGTTTTTTCTGACAATATTAACAGAATGTTCTGTTAATTATCTAGTGGCATTGTTATTATCCATGAACATGCAACAGTGTTTAGCAAACCTATTTGGAGAATGATTAAAATGGTTTTCCTTGTGTCTAATTTTAACTAACGCTGAGCTGCTATCATAATAAGAAGTGACCAAAAGCTCTAATATAAATGCTATTAAGGTCACAACATACAATATTTGCTGTTTCTTTGTGTTTTTTCCATTTTGTTTTCTCTCTGCAGTTCAGTAAGTTAACTATAAGATGAGGTTGTTGCATGCTGAATTGGAGCCACTGAGATCTCCAGCTGTAGCAGTGCAAACTCGTGGCACGATGCCTGGGGATTACTGTTCACAGTGCTCTAAATATGGGTATGTTTTGTACAGTAAAACGGTAAGCCAAGGGATAGGGAGGATGGAATATCTCTCGGAGATAGTTGTTGGTAGACTGAGGATGGACTGCGAGGGCAGCTATGCTGAGGGGATTAGTGAGGGGCTGAATGCACTACAATCTCTTCAGTCTAATGGATAAACACAAGCACCACTGCCATGCTTCATCAGTCTAATGAACAGTTACCTTTCCTACTGTAGGACACAACTTAAACTGTTTTCAATTTGTGAGATTTTTAGTAGTACAGTAATATTAACTAGGAATGTTTTCATGCATCTTCAGTTGGACACATAAAGCAACAGATGTGTTTTCAGCATTCTAATATCGGGAGGAGGTGGGTGGGGGGGGATTAAATGACAACACTGCTCTAGTGATTTGCCAGCGCTTTAGCTTTGATGGAAAGGGTTGCAGAGAACCTGCCAGTCAGAGTTTGCAGCATAAAGAAGGAATGATGGGTGCGTAATGGTTCCAACAGGTCAAAAAGAGAAGCAACAAGAAGTAGACTTTTAAGTACAAGTTCCAACTGCTCTTTCAATAAAGAGGGAATTAAATGAAGATATCAACAGGTAAGAATTACGCATACAATTTCAAATATCTTTGTTATGATCAAGGGCAAGAGAATTAGATTTCAAAATAAAAAATAATAAAAACTACTAGACTTGTTCTATTTGTGTATGCTCTATATTTATTTCTTAATATGATACCGGCTTAGAGAACGGGTTGCCTTCTTGAGTGGTTCTCTCAAAGGGAATTATATTTTTCTTTTTTTTGATAGTAATGATGCAGAAAAGGTCCCCAGCGAGTTTGTAGCATGCACTGTAATCATGTAGCTACCAGGGCTCTCCTTGATGGGAATTATTTTCCTATCTCCTATTAATCTGAATATAATCACCACCCCTTTATGAACATCTTACAAATGTTCATAATGTTTTAATTTCATTCTTTATCTTTTTCTCTTCAAAGCAACAAAATAAAAAAGGACTGACAACTGTTCAAGAAATCATTTCATATTTCAACAGTTTTACTTTTCATTGTATTTCATGAGTTTTCAAAATCCTTTTTTCCTTATTTTAAATAATGTGGACATAAATATTCATGAAAACTACAACTAGCATGACTAGCTTTTTCCCTTAGTGTTGGCCATAGACTACTGGGCTTTTTTTCTAAATACCTTAAACTGTTTTATTCAGTTTTATTTATTAAAACTCTCTAAGGTAGTTAAAAGCAGCTACTAGAGAAAAAGAGGAAGAGACGAAGGCCTGTTTATCTGAGCTATGAGAATCTGGGGTTTTGGATTAATATTGTAGCATCAAAGTTTAATCCAGTTACATGTAGAAATAGTGAAGAGAGAAAAATGGGGATGGGACTTAGAGGGGACTGAAAGCGTGGGCCATGGAGCGGGTGAGATGACGGAGAATGAGAGTAACAGAGGGATTAAGGTCAGCCATTTTGAGCATCTGGTTTAGAGATGTCCTATGCTCTTGAACTGTACTACAACGCATGCACATAGGGGATTACACAGCATACATATGAAGCTGTGTTATCTCTCACTGTTGGGGCCAACTTCACAGAGAGCATAACAAACCAGCACACTGTGAATAACTGCACTAATTCCCCTGTGTTCATCAGCTCACATGAGGTTCGTCAGCGCCAGGGTCCGGGCCAGGAGGGCCGCAGAGCCTGAACCAGAATCTGAGGAAGCAACAGAGCCAGTTCATCATGAGCACTCCCATTCTGAACACCACGAGCATGAGCACGAGCATGAGCATGAGCATGAGCACCATCATACAGAACATCACCCCAGCCATGATTACAATCACATAAAAGACAAGTTCATGAATGAACTTAATCATCTGTCAAGTAAGGCACTTCTAGAACTTGCAAGCAAGAGAAATTAATTATTTACTTGTTGAAATAAACTGTTCAATTTTGGTTATTATTCTGAAGAAGAAATCCACCCTTGTAAAGTGGTATAAATTGTATTTACCAGTCTTGTAAACATGAAGTCTTAAAGGTTCAGTCAATATGAGATATCTTTAACATATTTGACACAGTGTAAAAAAATACTTTTTCTAGATCATTACACCAGCCATGGTTGACGTTCGATGCTCACAAAAATCTAAGAGGAATAGGTGCATGACAATTGTCTTCCCTTTAATTAACACCTACTACTGAGCTGTTTTGACTAAAGCACTTAATGATAAACTGCTGCAGTGATGCCACTGCTGGTGGCTGTTTGTACAGTGCCACTCCCATCGGGGAGTGTGTTATTATCTGATTGTGGAAAAGGGTGTTGCTGAAAACACATGCTCAGCAAACTGTCCCCAGATAAACAAGTGCTTAGAGTTTTTAAGACCAAGTTAGAAATACTCCACTCTTGTTAGAAACACTATGGTGTATGGCACCTGTTTATTTAAACCACTTATAATCCTGGAATGAAGTCGTGCACAGTGTTGTGGAAGGGCAAAACCATTTTTTCATAGTAGTCGGTCAAAGCAGAATCAAAGCTGATTTTCTATTATGTAATCTGATGATGTGAAACATTTAAATCCAGTGTTTAAAACAGTATTTAAAAATAAGTTCTGATTCAAATACATGTTTGCATGTCTGTGTGTTTTGTTGGGATTTTTGTTGTATATGCCATTGGTGGATCAGAAGTCCTCTCCATTACTGTATGTCATTATAAGCATACTGCCTCTCCTAATCTAGTGAAAACTGTTAAATGAATAAACGTCTTTTTATTTTTTAGTTCCCATGTGGGCAGTAGGAGCCATTGTTGTGGTGGTCTTGGTTTTGGTGGCATGCTTCATCTTCTGCGTTTTCAAAAAATGCTTTACGAAAAAGAAAAAGCCAAAGAAGGTGAGGGAGAGGAAGGCAGGTCGCCGAAGGATGGCAAAGGAAGGTGAAGGAGAGACTGGAGAGAAGGCATGTGATTTCTACTAGAAGTATAAGTATAGTAAAATTTTACCTGATCTCGATCTTCACAACGAATATCCAGTGCACTGATGTTTTTCTCTTGTAGGAAGGGGAGGTGAAGAAACAAGGAGAGGAAGAGGAGAAAGAGCAGGAAAAGTTGGGTAAGCTGGAGTACTCCCTGGACTACAACTTCACAGAATCCCAGGTAGGTCCTGTTTGAAAACAAAGTCAGTGTCATTAATATTAGTAGTTAGAAAATAGAGATTCAACAAATAACTATGAGAAATAAATCTCTACATAAGTTTCTTGACCACTTAGACCCTTCCCTGTCAATCTGACACTTGTGTTTCCTCTGGAGCTCATAGTGGGTATCCTCCAGGCTCAGGACCTTGCTGCTATGGACATGGGGGGAACCTCAGACCCCTATGTCAAGGTCTTTTTGTTGCCAGACAAAAAGAAGAAGTATGAGACTAAGGTTCAACGCAAGAATTTATGCCCTGTATTCAACGAGACTTTCATCTTTAAGGTACAACACGCTTGAAACTCTACCTACATCATTTTGTCTGCGTTTTGTTTGTTGTCTCTTTTGTCTTTATGTCTCTGTCACATTGTGTTGGTGTTTCAGGTTGTTGATGAAATATCACTTTTACCCCTCATGAGGCAGACGTTTGGCCTATGTTTCTACTTCCCCTCGTCTTTAGTCTTTCATTCCTTGAATGGCGTCTGTCAAGGTACCCATCCCCCAAAATGACGGAGCAGTATGGTCTTATTTGTATCCCATCGCTATATTGTTATTGTCTGGATTTGTAAATTGTGTTACATGTATAGAAAAATGCCAACTGTGTGTGTTCAGCATCCCAAATACTGTGTATTATATATTATATTATTATATAACTTTTCTTTCTAGATTCCATATGCAGAGTTGGGTGGAAAGACTTTGGTGCTGCAAGTTTTTGACTTTGATCGCTTCTCCAAGCATGATATGATTGGTGAGATAAAAATCCCCATGAACAGTGTTGATTTGGGTCAACCAATGCAACAGTGGAAAGACCTGGAGAGTGGCGAGAAAGAGGAGGTGTGGTATAATAATAAATACTATTTACCAGTTTCATAAAAATGTGTCTTCAGTTTAACATGATGGGACGTGATAGTAACCTATATTTCTGTTCAGCAGGAAAAACTGGGTGATATTTGCATTTCTTTACGATATGTTCCCACTGCTGGGAAACTGACAGTGAACATCATGGAGGCCAAAAATTTGAAGAAAATGGATGTTGGCGGATTATCAGGTAATCAAGACCTTATTTTGTTTCTTTGTCAGAGGCTTGTTTCATGTTTTATTATCATATGCGCTTCAGGAAACCTCAGTCACACTAAGACATTAAATTGATTACTCTCTTTTCCATTTCCACAAGATCCATATGTGAAGATTGTTTTACAGCAAAATGGGAAACGGATTAAGAAGAAAAAGACCACAGTAAAGAAAAACACTCTAAATCCCTACTTTAATGAGAGTTTTAGCTTTGATGTTCCCTTTGAGCAGATACAGGTGAGTAGTTTAAAATGTAGAAGGTGATGAGTGTTAATGAGAGAAATAGTTTATTAACACAATTTCTTCTTTTTTTCAGAAAGTGCAGGTTGTCATCACAGTGTTTGACTATGATAAACTTGGGAGCAATGACCCCATTGGAAAGACCTTCATGGGTTACGGAGCTACAGGAGTCGGGCTGCGCCACTGGTCAGACATGCTGGCCAATCCTAGGCGTCCAGTAGCACAGTGGCACACTCTGCTGCCAGAAGAAGAAGTTGATGCGGCAGTAAAAGCAAAACCTCGCTAAAGTCTCACCTGTCTCAAATAGAAAACCTGCTGTTGTTACGTTGTGTTAACCCTGATGCTTTTTCAATGTCCATGTCCAATGTCCATGTTTTTGTACATATTGTGTGCATATGCCCAGATGTGATGTACTAATGTGATTTTGATATTCCACCTCTGCCCCATTTATGTACCTGTTACACCTGTAAAAATACATGTTTACATGTAAAACATCTTTTGTTTATGTTCATGTGTGGGCCTATGTTCGTAGCATAAAGGAAAGATTTCAAGATTACGCTGTCGTCTTCTGAAATACTGACTGTCAGGACATAATAAAGTTTCAACACTGGTCAGTATTATGCACACTGGGCCATTTTACTCATTTTGCTGTGCTGTTGTCCTGAAAAATGCTTGTCTTAATGCTGTGAATCTTTTCAAATTCAAATAAAACCACAATGAACATTCTCACGTAAATGCATCTTTTATTGTTTCTTTTTTACTTAACTTCCACTATTCTGCTTTACATGCTTGTAATGTCTCAGTTTTTGTTTAATCTGTCATAATGGGGATTATTTTTGGAGTCATAGTGGGGTAGGGGAGTCATATTGTAATGCATTATGTTATTATGCGTTTCTAATGTTTTGGCCACCGTATTTATACAAATCGAACTAATAAAAAGTCTTGTTTTCCCTCTTCATCTATCTAGATGTGGATTGTGTAATTAGTGTATCTGTTTCAGCTGATCCCTGGCAGCACTGCCATCAAATCACAATACGAGCTAGACACCTTGAATATTTGGGTGAGTGTTCAGGTATGACTGTCCAGATTTATAAAATGTTTTCTAGGAAAGATTTGCCCCGATGATGATTGTGACTTTGATTAAACATGACAGGCACAAGCTCAGGCTAGCATTTTACCACAGGTACTAGCACGATATGTAGCGGGGAAGCACTGAGCATGTGCAGAAATAATCCACCGACGGAAGGTGGCGTCTGTCCTCCCCCCGTCAGAAACCGTTGCCTGGCAACAGAAACCAAACTTTCTAGCCACACGGTTAGCTGCAAAATTTACTCAGTCGTAAACAGCTTTGGGAGTGAATTATCCGACATTATTGTTTCAGGTGATGTCCGGTCGCAATTTATGAGAGGTTTTCTAACCACATCGAGATAAGAAACAGTTTTGTGAACCAGGTTAGCAGCTACATTGAGAAGCTAGCGTTAGCATTAGCGTTACATCTTCTCTTGCCAAGGTACCGTTAGCTAGCGCTACTTGGCTAACAAAGCTAAGCTGTCCCACACGGGCACTGTACCAACGGACTCTGTAGGTTTAGCCTCATTGTAGCTTTACACCACCTCCAACAGCGTCTGCTGCTTGTTTACCTCTGCTTCGGTCACACCACAGGATGAGTGCTGGACGGCCGTCTGAGGGCGCGGGCTGCATCACCTGGTGGGGGGTCAGTCCCGGGCGCGACCTGCTGCGAACAGGTGAGGGTGCACGAAGATCTTTAAAATGGACTAAAACCTGCCAAAATGGTTTTTAATTGTTTAGAATGTTTGATCCGACAAAAAAAAGTACATTTGATTTTGTTATATGAGTATTGGGAAATAATGATGGCTAATTATTCACCATTACTTACATTTAATGAACGAAAGACCAGGTCAATACCACGGAGGGCTGTTATAGCTGATATTGTACTTAGGTGATAGCATGTTTATGAGTAATCAAATTAAAATAAGTTGATCAATTAGCTGTGTACACAACACCTGACAAACCAGTGTGTTGTAATACTTTGGGTGTAACAGGCCCTTAACTGTTGCTTCAGAACAGTAGAATAGTATTAGAATAGAACATGTGAAATGTTTAACTAATACTAAAACCAATACTTTTTTCAATGTCGTACATGACATGATTACACCAAATTCCTCTCAAGTTGAATTGTCATTTTTGGTATATATGTAATTATCTGACCAAGTAAACTAGATTGTAAATTCGGCCACACATTCAGTCGCCATTTTTGATACTTTTTTGCTACAGACATTCATTAACTAGACCTAGAAATATGATGTTTGTAAGCTATGTTTTCTCTCTTTATAGGTCCTGAGAGACATAAAGGCCAAGTTAATGTTCTACTGGTTGGCAGTGGAGATCCACGACTTATTTTGAAGACCATTTCCCATTTGCAGAATGAAGAAAGCCTTCATGTGAGCCTTAGTCTCTTAAATTGTCACGTTACACCTAAGAATTGATCAGTACACTTTGTTGTGAGCTGCAAAGTTCTTCTTTCTTCTCCACTCCAGGTGTGGGTGATAGAAAACAGCATGGAGTTGGTGGCGCGACAGCTGCTTCTACTCTACTTGGCGCTGATACCCCAGGAAAATATGGGACTTAATGGTGGGTGGTGATTTTGTTAAATTATTAGCTTTATAAATGTTAAAAGCTATATGTGATATAAATGTATAGGTTGTCTTGTCCTGTATTTTTCATTTTCAGAGAAGACAGAGGTTTTCCTGGAGGTGTTTGGGAACAGTGAGATCCGCAGTCAGACAGAGGAGACACTGAGACATGGAGCATTGCAGCTTTCTCTGTCCGTTACTGAGACACTGGAAACAGCAACACACTCCTGTTTAAACACAACTCTTCTCAAGGTAGTGCAAACAAATATATCCTTATAGGTTTTTAGAGAAGTATTTTTCTGAAATAAGAAATTGAGGCCTGTTAAGTTAAACCCATTATAAACTAGGCCTGTAGTACAGTACAGAATGTATTTCCCAAAGGTGCTGTCTAGCACTACATAATAGACAAATTGTGGCATAACAACAACACAAAATGTAAGCACTCCAAAGTCTACTCATTTCACGCTCTGAATATTTCTACAGTTCAAAGAGCGAGATGAACTGGCTAGGATATTCAAGTTGTGGAGGCAGCCACAGTCAACTTCTCCATCTGAGTGTTCTGCCTCTATCTCAATGTCCAAAGCATGGGATTATCGAGTCAGGCAGCACCTTGGGACACGTTACGACTCCAGGAAAGGCTGCTTCGACTGGGACCTTTCAATGAAACTGCACGAGAAAGGGGTATTTCAAAAATGTTTGTACTTTCCTTTGTCTGCTAGCTATATCTACATATAATTAAAAAAAAGTGTGGTACCCAACATTTTCTGAACTTTAACCATATGGCCCACATGCATTTTTGTGTTTTAGTATGTTAGTGGCTTTGTATGTTAATGCAATTCCTCTTGTAAATCTGCAGTGTGGTGTTATCAACAAACAACAGTATGTTCAATGGAGGGAACGAGGTTTGGCATTTGAAATGAGGGAAGGTGTCTATCAAATAAACAATCCAACTTTGATTTCTTCAAGAGTGTTCAATCAGGTAAGTGCTACTCTGTTATGGTCAATATGTTTCATACAATAAGATGATAACATGAAGGACCTCAAATGTATCTGTGTTTGGATAGAGAGGGAGCAAAGTGGCTGTGAGAGGATACTGGGGAGACATAGTGTCCAGTCCTTACCTCGCCTATGGCATTGAATCAGATGACAAGAGCTTACTGAAGACACAGAATGGGCAACATACCAAGGTAAAACATACAGTTGTAACAGCACATAATATGTTTGATTATAGTTATGTCTTCCTTTTTTAATGTATAGTTGCAGCAAGTTGTGCATAAACTGAAGAGCAGCATGTATGCTTTTTTGTACTCCCCCCTTTCCTCACATCCACAGACAGCCCAGGATATCTCCTTGGCAAATGTGCAAGCATTGTTCCAGTCCTTGTCCAGTAGACGGGGCTGCCCCACTACATCTCAGGCAGACACAAAGGCAGAGGAGACATCCACACAAATTCACCAGAAATCTGTCACCATTAATGGTAAAGGGCCATTAACACCAGTATCCAGTAGCTGTATATAGTTGGCAGTACAGCAGAAGGTAGAACCAAACTAGCAGCATTCATAGTAGAATAAAAGGTTATGGCTGGGTTATGAAAAGCCTGTTCAGATGTTTATCACACAGAAACCAGTGACTGGTTATGAAACTTGGTGGTTTTCTCAAATCCTCCTCAGACTTGATGCAGCTGACTGGAGTCTCTGTGACCTTCCTACCTATGGACTCGCTTTATAAGCTGCCAGAAAAAGCAAAATACTCTAATTTCTTCAACACCATCTACCTTTCTGCCAGGTTAGAGCATTTTTATGTAATTACTACTGACATTTTAATTAATAAATAATCAAAATTTTCTTAAATGTAAATACAGTAGCTTAACCTAAAACAGGATCCCTCAGCATCTTGTCACCTAGACTACAGACTATTGATATGACTGCTGACCATGTTTCACTCTTGTGTTTCTGTTTCCCTCTTCCTTTCCCTCTATGGTGTAAAGCTGCGTGCACCAGTTGGGCCCAATGTTGAGACAGATTGCAGCACCAGACGCTGTGCTTGTCGTGGAGTTGGCCAAGTGAGGGTTTTTATAGTAACAGGGCTTGTTACCATGGTGACAGTACAGTCCCCAACAGTACAGTGACTCTGCTATGTTATCTGCAATCTGACTGTTGGCTTATATGCATCTCACTTTTTTGTGTTTGTCACATATTTTAAAATAATCTAGGCTATTGGAGGAAGTTTAATTTTGCATTTAAGTTTTAATGAATGTTTGTTTCACTGTATATTTCAGGTTTATTTTGGATCTGACCAAAGAGCAAGAAGCGGGCTTTGCAGAGAAAGTGGTGAGCATTGCTCTGGAGGCTGGATTTGAACCATGGCACGAGGGGCGGACTGATGACGTCCATGCTGTTTTCATAGCACGGTAGAAATAAAAGTGGTTCATTTAAGCAGAACTGTTTACTCTACTCCCACTGTCAGCACCTTTACAAGGACACAGACATTTTACAAGACCCGATGAGGACTTGATTGGACGTTTACCAAAGAATGAGTTGCAGCAATGCAGTGACCAAGATAGTTCATAGTTTATTCTTATTTAGCTTTTCATTTTTATATTGATTAATTTTGTTTGTAATAGTTTTAATTGTCAACAAGTATAATTAGATTTCATTTCCAGTTGACACTATAAATCTCCATTTTATTATGCATGCATTTTAACAATTATACATTTCTAGTGCAAGTGAATGTATTCAGTCAGTTTCACACAACAATCTACATGTACATGCTTCCTTTTAGCTTAAGTAATGAACACTACTAAACTACTTCAATCTCCAATCCTAGTGCTAGCGAACTGTCCTGCTTTTTCTTTGTACGTGTGTGATTTCACTTCCAACGTCCTCCAACCTTCCCCTTACCATGGCCCTTTTTGCTGCATTGAGAAAGAAAAGAGATCAAGACTATAAGAATCATTCACAGAAATCGGCAACAAATGTGACTGATAAGGATAGATGCAAAGTGGTACCACTTCCTGCTATCACTTTATGTAAATGTGTAAGACATGTGCATCCTATAAATAATGTGGCGAAAACTGTGGGTCTGACATTTCCTGTACACGTGTGATGGATGCACTTCATTTACGGCACATTTGCATAGTTGGGGGGTATAGTAGAGAATACATCTGTTCTCTACAATACCCTTTTCTTTTTGAGGGTGTGGGAGTTGTGTTGTGATAGATTGAGACCTGTGACTCACAATTTCTGAGCATGCTGGATTCTGTTCAGAAGGACATTTATCTGAAAAAAAGGAACAGTTCAAATTAGCCATTATTAAAATACCAGTCACATATATACTTAGTTTAGTAACTCACCTCATACTTCTGCCTCTTCATCTTCTCAGTCAGGTCAAATTTCTCAGACTCCAGCTGATAGATCCATTGCCACATCTCGTTGGCTCTCTCTCTAAAACATTGCAGTACAATATATACTGTATGTGTGCTATTCCTTCAATACAAGAGCACATGTGCTACTTGTTTGCATGTATATGTATGGTTTAAAATGTACTGACAGAATGTGCACACTTCATGAACCATCAACTGACCTCAGGCCATCTTCTCTCAGGTTGTCAGTAGCCAGTGGTTTTCGTCTCTCTGCCAGGGTCTTCTTCTTGATTTCCCTCGCAGTTTGCTTTTTGCCTCTCCTCTGCTCTGCCTGCAGGACACAAACGCATTTCACCCTCCAGGAAATTCACATGCACATAGATTCTGTATTTTATTTTAGTTTTTTTCTAGGGCACTAGAAGTACAGTATATGCACCCACATACTTGCAGTATTCAGTGGCACATCTGTCTACAGATGTATTATTCTAACCTTGGCCAGGAACCCCCCAAAGTGAGCCCCCATGTTGGAGAGCACTTTCTTCTTCTTTGCCTCATCCTCTGCTCTTTTTTTCGCCTCTTCATCCTCTTTCCTCTGTCTCTCTTCCTGAGAATGCAATTCTTTAGTTATTTTTATAGTATGTAGATTGAGTGTTTTATTTGGCCGAGGTGTTAACATGCACACATATGCATATGTGATACAAAATATGTATAAATATGTATTACAGCGATCCGTGTTTGTCTGTCTCGCTCTTTTTCAGCCCTCACTCTCTGCTGCTCAGCTCTTTCTGCTCGTCTGCGTTCCTGCAATAGAAAGGAACACTGGACATTCACACTTTTGAGCTCTTCTTTAGTCGCTATTATTCTCATCACTGTGTCCTCTTAAATGTTGGTAAAGAAAATGATAGGAAATGCATTACAATCCTTTCTTTGAGCCCAATCAGCTCCTCTTCCTCTTTCTTCCTCTGCTCAAAGTGGACATCAATCAGAGTCTGCAGCTCCAGAAGATCTTTCTCCATCCGTTTTCTATGAATATCCTAACAGGGACCACATAAAACACATATTAAGATCACTTGGTGCAGTGATGCTGTATTTGTAAAATTGCTTTATTAATAAACAATCTTTAAGGAACACATACATCAAAGTCAACCCTCTCCCCTTCAGGGATTTTAGGGGCAGCAAGCTGTGTGACCAGTGGCCTATAAGATAACACAATGGAATATCAACATGTATGTTTTTCAGGTGTTTAGAGGTAAATGTGTGGCAGTATTTTAATATTTCCATCTTTTCTTACTTGTATTTGGGGCGTTCTTCTTCAACATGATTGGCAGAACAATGAAAAAGTTAATTAGTTCATGTTCATAAACCACAACACATGAATTTAAAATCTATTATTTAACGAGGCTTTAGGCAAATTTGAAGAAAGTACACAGTTCATGTTCACCTGTGAACATGAACTGTGTCCTGCCCGACAAAAGGAAGACTGCAGTTTTTACTGCTACAGTTCTCAAGGGCAATTAAAAGCTTAAAGTTTCCAGGTCATTTTAAATTTAAATTCAAATTGCTTTACCATGCTCCTGATGACGGACCAATCCCACAAACACTTATTGTTGCAAAGGGTTACTAGTAAACCCTAGGTAGTAAACATTTGCATGTCCTGGGGGAAGTTTTTTGCAGACAGGTTGTTGTTATTGCCTGAATTTCAATGTTTTATTTCTAAGCAAAGGTCAAATAAAGAAGATTAAAAAAACAGTCCACAGCCTCACCTCCCTCTCCCTGCTCCTCATCTTCTTCTGGAGGACAGGGTAATAGAGAAAAATTTAGTTGGTGGAAAAATTAAACAGCTTTATTTAATAAATGGCTGAAAAACGGTCTTACCATCCTGATGTCCTCTAAAAAAACAATTGAAAGAAAACATTAGTCACTAATGTCATTAGTCTAACTTGAATGTAGAGACATTTAAAAAGGAGAAATAACAAGAGAACTGATTGAACTGAATTCACTCACCCATGCTCTTCTAAATCAGACATGGTGACACTAGGGGAAAAACCATCAGTAGAAACAACTGTCATCAAGGTACAACAGCGTTTGTGCAATAGGCCAATGTACTGTTTCACAGGTCACCGGACATTTCATGATTTTTTAAATGTAGTTCTGCTAAAATGTGTAACAGCTGCATAAATGTATTGACATAAATTTGCCAACAACATTGATTAGTGTAATATTACATTTTAGAAATATCCATGATTCATTGACTGGAGAACGTAACTCCCTAAACTCCCCTGTGAACGAAATTCATATGTACCACAGGTCGGTCCTTTTGTTTAAAGAATGACATCAAGTGAATGGCCATTTTTAGCTAATGATCCAGAAATAGAAGAGGCCAGAGGGACTAAAGTGTCCTGTTACCCAGAATTAGAGTGAGATATCAGCTGCACAATCCTCATTTAATTTGATTTACCAGAGAGAATGTGGGATATAGGAGTTAAGCTGGTCGGCTGGCTGCTATTAACACCAGCCAAGTCTTTTATTATCACTTGATCTGCTCACAGTTTCATGGACCTGAAAGTATTTCACGAATGTGAGCGGATCTCCATAAACGTTTTACCATTCCTAGCCATTACTTCAGCAGTTAAGACGTAAACTAGAGTGACTCGGTAGAGGAGATGGGGTGTTACAGTCTACTTTTACAAAGTGCAAAGTGGACAAAGTACAAAGACGGCAAAGATCTCAGAGCATGAGCATCTAAATCTAAACAAACACAAGCACATGGACAAAAGGCAGATGAAGGCTCGAAAGAGGGATTAATTACTTATTGCTTCACTGTTGAATGTTTCGGGCTGCACTGAGTGACAGAGCTCACTCAGTCCAGGAGAGAACAAGGGCGCCACGAATAGCCTGTCATGAGAGAGCATTCCTTTTTGGAGACATATAACACATCAATGCACTCCTTCAAAATAATTTAGTGTATGGTATTTAGTTATTGTACTTAGTATTAACATGATGTATCGTTACTGATCTAAAACAGATATTGAGTCCAATCAGAACAGAAAGTCAGCGTTGTTAAAGTAAATGTAAGTTCGAGATTTTGGATTCTTTACCACCTCCTTTGACAAATATCCAGTCCTCGAGCTACTAAATGCTCCACTGTGTTCAACTTCTATTTATGAAAACATCATCTAACAATGTTCACAGTCCCTAAACAATGCCGAACAACTCTGGTTTTGGTTGACAGAAAGACAGAAGCTACAGGAACTACTGTGACTGTCTGGTTGCATCCAAATCATCAGAGCACTGTACAACAAGAAACACTCTGGTTTAGATAAACTGTAGTGCATAGGAAAAGTTAAAAAACATACCTGCACAGGAAAAGATAAGATGTTCACCGATAACAACTGCGGGAGGGGGGAGATCGAGCTTTATATAAGCAGTCCTCCTGGGTGACAAAGAGGTGAGAAGGAGGACGGGGACCAAATGTGGATTATTGACAGCTGAAAGTAAAGTCTGACAGGCAAGATAATAAGCAACGGGTCGGTGACAGCACAGCTGAAAAAAGAGACAAATCACAAGCAATGGAGGATGATTAGAAGAAGAATAGCAAGACAAAAACATGTAGTGTATGTCATCCTGCTGTAAACGTGGAATGGAAATCAGGTCAATTGTAACATTTCCAAAACTAATACACTGACCTCGCTGACATGAGGAGGCTGGTGAACCTTACAGAAGTCAGTGACGTGAGATGGTCTGAAAGAGACCGGCCTAGTTTACTTGACTCCTCTCACGGCTGTGGAGGTATGAGGCATGATGGGAAACGGCTCAGTGCACACTGTGAAACAACACTTCCTTTGTCTGTCAGGACATAGATTGGGTTGAGTTTAATGTAATGATCAGTGCTTCAAAGTGCCCACAGGCTGTGACGTCTGTCCAGTAAATATTCTGTAAGGATACAGACGTACTTTTGATTTTATTACCTATCTTAATAATTAGGCTTTATAAAGTTATATCTGCTAAGTAAAGATAAAAATGAAAATGTTTTCATGGAAAAAAGTTTATTCTTAGTTTGTTTTAATGTGCAAAGCAAAGTTTTACATTAGATTTACACATAAAAACTGTTCTCACAATAAACTGAACGTGATGCAGAAACTTAAATATAAATGTTTAATTAAGTTTGTCTTGAATGTGTTGTCCTTCAATCTGCTAACTAACCTAACATATAAAACCATTTGATAAGATTAGATTAGCAAGATGTCTTTGTTGCATTAGACTAGTACCAGTGTTGGCATCTACTGTGCATTTCCACTTTATATAATAAAATCCTCAGGTCAAAATCTTTATCAGGGGTGTCATTAGAAAGCAGTGAGTTTACCAGACCTGTCGTCTGCTCCTCAGCGGTGTGTGACTGTATGGGATGTCACACACCTGTATCTCGCACTAAACTATGTTGCATTTTCGATAATGTAGGTGGGTAAGAATGTGTGAAAAACAATATTATTACAGTTATTATCAGTTAAACTGATGGTGTAGTATTTTCATGCAACAAAGAGAAACACACTTGAGGCTTTTTTCTTAAGAATTATTTTATGTTCCCTCGTAATTTGTATTAAAAAATAACAATAGCAATATAATGAGACAAGCTCAACTGATCTGGAGGAAATAAAACAGAAAAAAATCAATGGTGAATAACAGAGGAATCTGCGTCACTGGTAACATGCCATCCTCTAAATCTGACGGCTTGACTACATAATGTCACTTAACGTGTAATCCACATCTGACTTGTGCCACCGCTTGAGACTGAACATCTACACATGTTCATTAAAAACAGCTTGCATTGTTATAGTGCTTGATTAATAACACAGTGATAAGAAAAACAAACAAATGTGTAAATGGCAGTGAAATAACTGGAGCTCATCATAGTAACATTTTTGAAACTGGCACATTTCAAATGCCTGCTGAAAACTCAAAGGCCAACTGACCCACATTATCTGTATGCACAGTTTGAATATGCTTATATTTTCTTGGTGAATTAATACTGAATATAATACTACACACAAATCAAACCGTAATGCCAACATATGAATTTAACAGAGCTATGTCATATCACTACACACTTAAATAGGCTGACACTCTCAGCAGAGAATTACAATCATGTTTGTAAAAAGCAGATTTATACATAACAAGTAAGCACTGAGAAGTCACAGACTTCCAAGATTTAACATACCTGGAGTTACAGTTACAGCAATGTTGCATTCAGATAGTAGAAAATGAAGTCACCTCAACAGTCCTGCATGTTTCTCTCCATGCTAATACTCCAAGACTAAACATTTATCAATATTATAATTGCATTTTTCAAACAACTTCAACAATAGAATATCAGTGACACATAAGTGTGGCATACTTAACTGTGTCCTAACAATTAATACACTTCCACCTTCCTTGAGTTTATATTGAATTAGTCCCTGCAATAAGATGAGATTAGGGTTGTACACCCCAAGTTGGAGTGGTGCAATTCATACTGGCATCTATAATAATCAAATCATGTCACACAATACATTTTCATTTAGGGTTCACACTTGTACTTACTTTTCTATTTTTTCTTGGTTTGGCTGTTAGTCCTACCCTAAACCAATAAATCATTGGGTCCTTACATTATGCTGCTTTATTTATTACTCTATGGACCCTTTCTCTCCCCCCAAACCCACAAAGCTAAAAACAAACAAACAAATACAAACGCTTATCAATAAAAACATCATGTCCATCATTTCAGTGCTCCAAAGTAGCTGTCTCTTGAAAATCATATGGCTCCTGATCTTTGTTTCTACACTACAATGTAACATTTAAACCTTCACAACTTCTCTTCAGCACCCTGTCTCCTGGCTGACTGACTACAGCTCTTTCTTGACCTCCATCTTCTTCTCTTCCGTTTTGTTGGGCTCTTTTTCGATGGGGCTCAGCAGCTTTATCAGATCGTGCAGGGCTTTTCTGATCTGAGCTCCAAACTTATGGGCATCCTTGAAGGGAGAAATAACAAACAATTATATAGATACATTGGAATAACTAGATAAATATGTAAAAATATATATTGTATTGTTATATATGTTAACACATCTGCTCTCATCAGTCTTAACACTTACAGAGCAAAAAATAATTCTACAACCTGAGGATAAACAAACATTTACACACATAAAATGTTTTTTGGATTATTGGATCATTTCAAACTCTAAAATATGCTTAAAAGTGCAATAAAAATCTAGTTGTTTTTTCATTTCAACACCATTTATAGGCTTAACATCTCATATCGGTGGACATAAAGTCAAGAGTTGTGGCCAAATGTTAAAACAATTAAGTATTTAAACATCAGTTTTGAACTCACAGTGTCTGGACATGAGTGTTTGCACGAGATGTGGAAGTTTATCAAGTTCTCTCCCAAAATGCAGTAGGACAACCCATAACCATCATCAGCCACCTGAAATAGATTTAGTGTTACATGTACATAAAATCTTTAAAAACAAATGTTTGGTTAAAAACATTACATTTGATACTTAAAAATGGTTTGACTATTTTTCAAAACTCATACTGTGTACACCATGTGTTAGAAAGAAGACGACTTATAATAGTTTTGAGTCTGAATCACTGACCGGACCAAATCCCCCTCCACAAGAGATGTACTCTGGGTGGTTCACCATGTCAAACAGCTCCACCTGCTGGATTGGAGTCTGACTGGTGGACAGCCTCCAGGGCTCAGACAGCACCTGAAAAGTCAACACAAGTCATCAGTGTTCTGAAGTCACTGTTACATTGATTTTGCTAAAGAGATAAATACTCATACTGCCTGATCTGAATAAAGTAACAAAAGGAATGACGGAAACCTCTTTCAGGAAAGGAGACTCCACTCCGAGGTATTTAGACACCACGTAGAGGCAAAAGAGGTGTCTATCAATTCCAGCTCCAGTCATTGCCAAGCGGTACAGAAGCTGGTGCTTTTCTGACGCTGCACGGAACAAACGCCTGCACACATCTGCTGCCTGGTGGAGAAGAGCACGACTGTGATGATTGCTAAGCATAGCAAAAATTTTAAATAACCACAGTCCAATTGAAAAAGAAATAGCAGGTGTCAGCATTCAAGTAACTATTATATATAATATATAAAGTTTCCACAAATACTGTACAAAAATCATGGAAATCTAGACACAGTTTCTGTGGTCTGACCTCTCCACCTTCCAGTGCTCGGACAAAGGCACTACTTTCATTACTACATGAGCGAACAGTCTCTGTCCTGCCTTCCCTGAACAGACGGGTCATGGATGCTTCGTATGTCAGACAGAATGTTCCCCTTTCCTGAAACAGAAAAACATGGTCCGATTTCCTTATTCTACAGTATATCGGTAGAAAATTCAAAGACAGGTTTAATGAACATGGCCAGCAAACTCGCCTGACCTAAATCCTATAAAGAATCTATGGAATATTGACAAGAAGAAGATGAGAGACATCCAACAATGTAGACGAGCTGAAGGCTGCTATCAGAGCAACCTGGGCAAAAAGGGCTCCCACCAAGTACTGAGAGCCTATACTGCACATGGACATGCTTTTCAGCCAACATTCATCTGAATTCATTCATTGATCTCATCTCATCTCTTTTTTATTTGATCTCATGTAATAAGATGTAATGTAATAATTTTGGGTTTTCATTAGATGTAAGCCATAATCATCAAAATTAAAAGAAATAAACAGTTGGAATATATGACTGTGTGTAATTCATCTATATAATGTATGAGTATCACGTTTTGAACTAAATTACTTACTTAGTTTTTGATGATATTCTAATTAATTGAGATGCTTACACCTGTAAGTGTGTCTATAAGCTCACCCTGTAATAGGCCAACTGAAGAGCCATCTGAATGAAGGCATCTGGACTGACTCGACATTTCTTGATTTTTCCTTTGCCAAAGTCTTGGAAGGGGAAAACATGGAAGTCAACGTCGTCAGCAAGCGCCTGGGCCACTGCCAGAGACTGGGATATCTGCTCCTCACACTGCAACACACACTCAAACAGTCAATATCAGCAGGTTCAAAATACTTACAGTAGCTATAAAAGTCTGAATGTCTTTAAAGATATTTATTTACTTTCAAAAGTAGTCTCATTTAGCAAAATGTCCATTTTCATCAGCATGATTTGATGATCTTAGTTGCACATTTGCTTTCTTAGCTAATTTAGGCAGATGCCAGTTTTGGATTCTTCACAATTATTATTATTATAACTGCATTATCATAGTTTTCACAATGAAAGTAAATCAGCTAAACCAATTTAAAAAATAATGGCTACATAATTACTCTATAATAACATAAATTATAATGTTTACATACATACAACATTTCAAACTACTTCTTGATGCTTGTATTAAAAGCAAAGGCTGCAGACTGGGAAGTATGAACCTGTGTTGTTAACTGTAGCTGAAATAGTAGATGAATTAAGAAAAATTTATAAATTCATAACTAACTTCTGGAAGGATTTCCCAGTTCAGCTTCTGTGGTCGTGGTAGTGATGCATCCACTTCTCCCTTGCAGTGGCCCTCTGCATTGTAGCCCAGTTGGAAACTGTCAGTGGCCAGGGTGTACTGAAAACACACAAATTGTAAGTAACAGTCTCAACTGGATAACTAAAGTGTGCATTCCACTTTTGTTTCATGTTTCGTACCTCCCATAAGTGTGCTACTACTGGTGCATCAGCCCACGAGTGCTCTCCATTTATGCCCTTCTTCCCATTCTTGTAGTAAACAACAGAGAAGGACTTGTCGAACCACCTGCACGAGAATCAACACGATTACTGAATCCTTTTATGAATCTAGTCCAGCAACAACAAAAACTAGTTAGTACCATGTCCCCAAGGAAGTGGACCAGCTTAGTGTAGAATTACCTGTCATAACATTTCCCATGCAACAAGGATTTGGCATAGCGATCTAAACTGGCTGCGGAGTCATCTCCCATTACGCACTGTTCATCATCATCCAGGGTCACAAAGAAGGCGGCTCTCTCAATGCAGTCAAGAGAACGTTTATTGACCCCGCTGCTGAAATACTTCGCTCTGGCTTTAGCCCATGGAATTCTGGGAAACAATTAGGAGGGAAGTTATGACACTACATCGGAGATGCAGTGAGCTGTATGTGTTGCGCTTTAAAATGTGTGCCTTTTAAAGCTGACCTGTCTCCAGCAGTCAGGGCTCCAAGTTTGGCCTCTCCTTTGCAAGGAGGTGTTGGGTCATCGAGGATCCTCTGAATCTGAAATTCAATCTCTCTTGGGGACAGGAGTCTGCCTGCCTGGTACACCCTGAGCCGAAAGTAGCGTCCCCTGTGATATACCACTATGTAGTCACTGTCCTGCCAGTGTTGAACAGTGTCTTCAGGCATATAGGAAAGAAGGGAAAGTCAGAGGCCAAAGTAAATACGTGTAACTTTGTAATTAATTAAGAGTATGTGGTGATGAGGTCTCAGAAACAATAGTTTATTATAGGCGTGTTTTGTGTTTGGTTTCATTGAAAACATCAGCATTTTGTCGGTGCCAATGGCATGGAATATTATCTCAATAGTTTGACAGCTCCTCCTGAACTTTTACCTGTAACATTATGTGAACAGAAGTCTTCCAACTAACTGTCAGGATCTGTGAACCAGCAACAGAATAACTTTGTTTAACAGTTGAGGCGCCCTTTAGTTAGGCACTTCCCCAAAGTCGTTTCAGAGAATTTACTCACTGACCACAAACTGAAAAGTGGGAAAACACCCCCAGGTGAAATGTGTTTACATATAATAATTCTTGGAAAATGGGAACCTCCCTTTACTACTATGCACTGCAGGAAGGTGAGATATTTTCCCAACATCCGTGACACACCCACTTAATAAATGTTATCTGGAGAGACCATATGCAAATAACCTTAAAAAGACTACAAAGTTGATGATCCTGTTCTGATCCACAAGCAAACATTTGCAGCACTGGTGAAGAGTTATTGAACTTACATGAGCAGTGAAACACTAATAGATAGTTTTATGTTGACCTAACATACCTTATTCTACCAAAATTACTTAAATTTGTCTAAATGGAAAGTTAGTCCTCTTAAAAGAATAAAGACACTGTAGAGAGTATGCACGAGTACAGATCAGTGCTGCAGTACTCAAAGCAAGTGTTTGTGTTTCTTTTGTGAGATTTTATGGAGTGACTTACAGGGTGACCATCAAGATAGTGATTCATTCATAAGATTAACATTAACAACATTAACATTGGGCCAGTTGTGCAAAAATTATAAATACTACCTGAGACTGTTCCAGGAATTCGACAAGTGTCAAACATCCGCTCAAACTGATAGGAACAGCAAGGAACTGCAGACCTCAATAACCACTGAGCAGGATCAAGAAGGATGAGCCAGTACAAACAGCACAGGAAAGAAAGAGAGGAAACAAACAAGACGACAGAATAAATAAGTATTGAGATGAAAAGAGAAGAGAAACCAGGGAAGAAGTGAAAAGAATGAGAAAACAAAATGTATAGACATTAGTTAGGTATAGACCATTTTCAGAAACCCAGATTGAACTGAGACCAGAAGGGAAGAAGAGACAGACGAGAGACGACAGGACGGGCTGTACAGCAGACGTATTCTGACTGTGTAATCACAGATGCCTTGTCTCAGGAGACACATACAGTGTCTTTCCACACGATCACGATTTTCAATCCCACGCTTAAACTCCAGAGAGTTCAAACACCTTCAGTATGCCTCATCATGTCTAAAGCAGACACTGGTATGGGCTTGTTGAATTTAATTACTCATGCTCAGACAATAGCATGTATTACTTATTAGCACTACGTGAAACACATAGACAGCGTGTCTATGTGTCTATCTAAGTGTGTATACATGTACAACTCTTTACCATTTTCCTCTCCAGGAATGCGTGTGGTGTTGAATATCCTCTCACACTGAGCTGCACACAGGGGAATGACAGTGCCTGGTATACGACTCTGGGGAATGGAGAGTAGGAGACAAAGGCAAATGCACAGAGAGGAGGACAAAGGAGAGCAGTGGAGTCAAGCAAAAAAAAAAAAAAGAAAAAAGAAAAAAATGTAAAAAGTGAGAGGAAGGTAGATAAAGAGAAATATAGCAGGCGAAGGAGAGAGAGAAACGAATGAGATACAGTATGAACATGGTGTGAGAACATGAGGAAAATATCTTCACATAAACATCAGAACTAAATAAAATGATGGAGATGCACATGCTCACTATCATAAACAGCCAAGGCATGCAAACACTGATGGATTGCTGTTATTCACATAGTCAGAACACAACAGATGTCTTCTGTTGCCATAGCAAGGAGACATGAATAACTAATGTCTGTGTGTATATGGAACAGCTGAGGCTGACTAGTGGCTGAACTTACAGGTTTAATCTCTTCTTTGTTGAGTTTGCGGCGGTATAGGAAGAATGCGTGAATGCTGTTGCCTGCCCTGGCCGCTTGGATGGGTGTGGGTATCACATACAAGAAGTCCTAGGACAAAAAACATGGATGACAGAAAATGAGGAGGAGCTCAAATAAGACAAGTGAATGTCAAATGAAATTATTTGCCTGAAATTAAAAGGTAACACATTCTAAGGCTTGGCATTAGAATTACCTTCCTCCCCACATTGCTACTGCACAGATCATTTATTAGTTAATGTTATATTTTATATATATATTAGATGCCAAATACACTGAGCAATATTCAAATCAAGCAGGTATAACCTACGTCTTATAAACATTATATTTATAATTTTTCATAACAAAGCTGCAAGCATTAATATTTTATTCCTAATATTTCTATTTAACAGAATAACGGAAAAACACTGTTCACTATATAGCATATCAGCTTAAACATGACCACACTTTCAGTTGTCATAACACTAGATAAAGCTTTAGGACTGAAAATTGTGAAAATCTCACCGTGTCTTAAAAGTATGAAGAAACACAGACAATTATTATTATTATTATTATTATATTATATATATTATTATGTATCACCCACAACTGTGTTGCAGTAATAGTCCCTAAATATCTCCAAGACCATGTAACAAAATAAATTTAGCTAGGAGGCCCAGGTACAAACATGTCCAATGCGAGGACTATACTGTGTTAGAAAATTCATACCATGCCGTAGTAGTTACTGTTGACCATGATTGGGCCTCGCCCCCGTAGGTAGACATATTCTTCCCACCAGTCGCTAACCTAGAACACAAACAACAACAACAAAAAATCCATTTGAGAAAGCCAATATTGGAGTCAGCTGGCAGTTACATCACTTGCATATTCAGACAGGATGAATAATTAAAACCAGAGAACCTTACAAAGATATAAATCATTCATGGAATTTTAAAATATCTTTCGACCACTCAGCGCTGGACATTTAAGTGACATTTGAAGTAGCTACACTAAACCAGAACACTGCTGTAAGCCACTTACATAGTTGGAGGCCCAGAGAGCTTTAAGTTTGAGGTACCACTGAAGGCGGTTACCAAGGCTGCTTTCGAACTCTGTGGCAAGCTTGGTCATGCGCTCAAACTTTGCATCATCCATCAGTGGACGCACTGATTCCAAGTACTAAACAAGAGACAGAATCAACCAGAATTATAGTCATATTGATAATAATAATAATAATAATAATAATAATAATAATATGCATCACTAAGGAGAAATAAAAATTAAAAAGAGGATTTCAACCACACCTAATTCTGATATATAATTTATATAAATAGGATGGCCTAAACATTACAGACCCATCTTGATAGAGAGATATTCTATCTCCCCCTCCTGTTTAACATATCTCACTTTAGCAGTTTAGAAAGGTAGTTATTTATTTATTTATTTTAACTATCTTGCAGTCAGATAATGAAAAAAGAGTTTGGTGCAACAGAATTAGAAGAATGGCTGTTTCATGTTCAGTAATCAGTATTTTGTTTGATTCCTTAAGCTCAATGTGATGTCTCACCCTCTTCACAGTGTCCTTGATAGTGGGTACAGGCAGGTTTGGCAACGAACCTTGGTAGCTGTAGAGCAGTGGCTTTCTGCCAGAAAAGATCCGCACCAGTGCCTGGCAAACAGAAACAAGCACATACACACTCAAAATATTAAAGTGAAATTGACAAAAGAACAAACCATTCAACCTTGTTCACTACATTAAGTACAGTAGAAAGGTTGAAGCATAAAACATTTTTGTAGTACATGAGAACATAAACTATTCTACTACTCTAAAATAGAAAAAATATGACTATAAAAACAAACAACATGAGCAATACATTATGTTGTAATGTAATGTATTAATACATTATGTTATACCATACAAACAAATATTTCCTATTAACAGAAACCAAAGGGCACAGTAGTGACAGACAGTGAATGGTGTGGTTAGTTTACAGCAAAACGTGAAATACTACTTACCACCCACACTTTGGTGGTGGTGGACATCTTGCCGTGCTGCTCAAACATCCAGCGGTGGTAGGAGAGGAGCTGCTTGAGGCAGAGGCGCATGGTGAAAATGAGCAAGAGCCATAGCATGGTGCTGAACAGCACTGCTGACAACACCACCTGGCACTGGGTACTCATGGACTGGCTGGGAAGGTGGGAGAAGATATAGACAGAAGAATAAAGTGTGGAGGGAAGGCAAAAAGGGCAGAAAATGAGACCATTTACAAAAACTAGCCGTTTCACAGTTGTAATATCAGATATAAAACATCAAAGTAAGGCATCCTATTTATGTCTTTCCAAGTCAGGGAGCAGCAGGATGTAGAAAAGCCACACAAGGGGAAAATATTGTACAAACAACTAAGCCTAAAAAAGATTTAAAAGGGAAGATAAAGAAGGGAGTAATGGGAAAAGGTAGGGTCTATTTAACATTTACAATGTACAATGAGGTGAATCAAAGGATTTATCATTAACTTTTAGTATTTCCTGGAGTCACGAGATTCCTTACCTGACAGGAAGGTGCTCCTGTATCTTAGCTATGAGTCCCATGGAGGGGTCGGACCGAGTGTACATAGTAGCCAGGATTGCTATGACGACAAAAAGCCAGGAGGAAGGGCTAGCAGGATACACCCCTGTTATCACACTGTTCTGTTAATGTGAGAGAGGAGAGATTTTAACTCCATTTTTTACTGTTTACCATCTGTGCACTGGCGCACACACACACACGAGACACAACCCCCCACATAAAGACTGTGTCATACTGTGTTTACTTTATAATTTATTGATAGTAAAGTCCAAAAATTACAGCTCACCAAGACCAAGGCTTTTATTAATAACCAAATAGATAAACTAATTTGAAATAACTATACATAATATAAAAGGGCAGCAATTCTAACACATAGTTAAGACAAAAAAAAAAAGAATAAACACAATAACCAAAATAGAAATTATTGTGATGACTGCTAAGTACAGGTTTGTTTATTCTGTACATTCCTCTATTTGTAAGCTTAGTTTTAAAGGAAAATACAACTAAAGTTTTGAGCTCTCACTGCCTGCAGACTTGAAAAAAGGCTCTGAGAAATCTGTTTTCTGAAACTCTGCATGCTTCCTTTTTGATTGGCTCAAAAAAAAAAAAAAATTGGTCGCTCCGTACTACCCACTTGAATCTCTGGTTTCTTCCAACATGCATCTAAAATCTAAAAGACTTTTTGACAAAGAAGCTATGTATTTGCCTGCAGAAGGAGAAAGTTGGTGTAGTCTACGGTGCCAACTACAGTGTTGTTGTGTAAAAATGCCAAAGTGGGGCTTGCATGAGTATAAACTAATTGATTGCTGCAGATGGCACAAACCCATGAGCACAGGGTGTGATTCCCAACAGAAAGTGTGTTTCAGAAAAAAACAGAGTAAAGGTACCTTTAGTCTGATGATACGTTTCTTCCAGGAGCGCATACCAGAGAGGTAAATCTCAGTGAGGGCTTGGTGGGACAGCTGTAGATCTATGCCCTCTGGGGTGACCGTGAACTGGAAGGCCACCGCCTGATGGGCTTCTGCCATGATTGCTGTGCTCAATGAGAGGGACAGAAGGGGATGCATGAGAAAAATAAACGCTTTTTAAACTGACAATTCAAATAGTCAGCGAGAAAGCAAGACATTATCGACCCTCAAGACACTGCGGAAATCTACTGAACACTACTGAACATGGTGAAACTAGTCCAGCCAAAGCCCAGTCACAATGTGCATACAAACCAGCTGCGAAATATTGTGATGTTAATAATTACTAACATAAATGTTTGGAATACAGTATTTATGAAGTCAAACTCTACTTCAGGACTATCATGACTGAAAAATAGCTAATATATGCTAGCTAATATAAGGTTTGCTACACATTCTCCTTAGATTAAAAAATAATGAACAGCATCATCTTGTGTAACGAAAACAAAATCTTCAAGTCAAACAAAGATAGTGCTTAGTTTGACAGGTTAAGTAACAATATTGATTTGACAGTAAAAGCACTATTGTATTGTAGATAAAGTTCTGCCCGCTCATGAAGTTTGCGCTTAGAAATAATAATGAGGCCTCTACTATCACATTTAGATACTGAGGAGGCAGATGAAGGACAACAGGGTAAGAACATATCTACAGGTGCTTGTTACACAATGAAATGATCCACTTAATAACAAGATACTGGGAATTACATGTGAGCTGTGAAAAAGAAAGATAAACAGAAAGAACAATGTAAAGGGTGTACAGCAACATCCCTCATGCTTTGTGAATCATGATAACAAGTTATATGTGTAGCTGCACTGCAGCAGCTGATGAGAAACTGAGCCCTTAAGGTGGTGAAAGTGCTTTATAAGGGGAGCTAAGAGATGATTCATCAAACCGATGAAATGTGTGCACACACGTCTGGCAAAACACAACCATCTTATGCATGAAAAATTTGAAGAGATACTAAAGTCAGTTTGATAGCTGTGCTGAGTAGCTGCTGATGTGACTGAGGGTATTTTTATTTAAGCCAGTTAATGCTTCTCTTCACAATAGGAATTGATTTTCCTGCACAAAGAGGCTATGGATAATGCCCTGAGGTCCAGTCACTCTGACACTAAAAATGTCACACACATTCCCTCGTCATCCGCAGGTCCCACTGAGGTTCTGCTCAGGCAGACGCAGTCCTGCCTGTGGTAAAGACTCACAGAGATAAAACTCTAACCCCTTATAGTTCAGTGCCAACACAGAGCAGACCTACTCAGTAGAGCACTGACCACATCTACATAGAAGAGCCACTTTATGAAATGTCTGTCTTACCAGAATTTTATACAAATATCCTCTGACTGGACTACAGTATTTTTATAGCTTAATCAGGAGTGGCAGTGTAGTTACCCTCAGCATCTCTGAAGCTTTGGATCCCTTATACACTTAGGCTTATGTCTTTAGAGCTTTGTTATTTAAAAAAATACCAGACATAAACCTAGGTTAACAATGATATTATGTTTAGACTATAGATACCGGATAATTCAATATTACAGTAGATATAAATATGAATCGATTATTAATAGCAACATCTAAGCTACAGTTTAATATAAAGGCTAAAAAAACTACTAAACTATTTTGCTTATTGATCTTTAGAAATCAGCCAGGTTAAAAGCAAAGAGGACCAACATTAGAGGATGTGTTGAGAGCAGGAAGAGCAGGATGACAGTGTCACTGTGTGTAAACTAGGTGAAAGGTAAACACCTCTGAGGCATTTAGATCTCTATGGAGTATTTGAATATATGGACTGTGGAAGATCATTACAATACCTCAAATATCACCCTTAAGACACGTGTTTCAAGTTTGACACCTAACAAAATGAAAAAAAATGTATTTTACCCTCTAGTAACAAACAGTTCCTGTAAAGAATCACTGAAAATTAAAGTAGTAAAAGAGTTACTGGAACTTCAAACACTGACAAATATCAGCAAATATTTTCTTAGTGTTTCAGGAAGCTCTGCCTTATCTTAAATAACCTTTTTTGCCAGTCTGCCCCGACAAGGAATGAGAAAAAAATGCATCATAAAGCTGTATTTTAAGGTTTACTGCTCCCTTATGGCAACAAGTAAAAATGTAAAAATGGTATAATATTATCATAGTCACACTGAATAAGCAATCATACAGTTTCACACATACAGATACAAGAAATAACATATTTATACAAGTCTTATTATTGTCATCTTTATTAACCAAAAACACAAATATCCCACACAACTGACAACTAATATTATTACCCAAGGTAATGCTGCTGATTATGGACATGTTCCCATTAGAAACCCATTCATAAACTATACCGCGTGCCCCATTTATTGAGAGTAAATAAAAAAACACGATGCCTGATGTCTGTTTTCACCTTTTTGATGAAAATCATGTAAACATGACCTACATTAAGTAAGTTGTTCGTCAAATATTTTTATTGCGACTTCTCCTTTAGTAGTCAAGTGACTATGGTTGCACAATCAGGATTTTCCATTCAAAGAAGTCAAATAAAACAAACTGTTTATCATTTGCAGACCTTGAACAAACAAGGTTTAATCTTGTCAATAGTTTAAATTCCTATGTGCAGGGCTCATGTTATCACTGAGTCTACACTGGTCACACAAACTGCAGATTTAAAGTTGATTAAATCTTTTAATCACAACGTTACGGGCTCCTTGTTAAGGTAGTAGCTGGCCACACAGCCATTGGTTGCACACTTGCCAAATGGGTTTGTTTAGCCCTTGTTCTGTGGAGCTTCCTGGATTTATATGTGTATATGAAATCATCTCTAACTTTCTTGTTCAAATAAATTAAGTTAATAGTTTTAGTGGAGAGATGCAAGGGTGGACACTAGTTCCAGTGCTGCTTCAGTGGAGCAGACATGTGCATGTTTCAGTGTTTCCCCAAACACAAAACCTCTGAATGGAAATAACTCGACTAATGTCTATGTGTGCAACTCACTCTTCCAAAACAAGTCAAGAAACATAACAAATTAGCTAACGCAGCTGAAAGATGGCCTCTAAGCCAAACCAGCCCACGTTTGGGAAACATATTTAAAACTTAGCTGCCTGGCTAACACTTGCTTAGACGTTATCTTAGTGAAATATAACTTAGTTAACGTCAAAAACCAGCACGTCTGGTCGTGAACGCGAAGTACATTTTAATTCAGCACCAACTTCGCGTTAATGCTACGAAAAAGAAAGATTCACCATTAACGTTAAGTAGTTGCGCTATTTTGTTATCAACGTCGTATAATGAATCCGGTTTAAACTCGCCTACTAACTAGTGGTGGCTATTGTTGTGGAAAGTTCATTAACGGACTCCAACTTAGCGTTAGCTGACATTTTGAGCGCAGGCACTAGCGTTATGCTCGAAATGCGACGCTAGCTGCTGCTAGCGCCTGCTAGCCGAGCGCCCTGCCCATAGTTAGCCACACAAACGGCTGCTGATAACGAATCTTAACGTGGCGGAAAGATGCAGCTGCTTTCATCTTTACCGCAACGCACCGCGAACATAGTCAGAGCCACGTTAACGTACCTTGCTGTGGTTTACAGACGGTGAAATTTCGACAACCCAAAGAAGCAGGAGCGGACTGTTAACTTCTGACGTCGAAGCAACCGGCGAGCGCTGCTGCCGACTCGGCCCTCCTCCCTGAACCACACGGTCCCACAGTGATGCTCGTCTGGATGGAGCTGACGCCGCCTTTACTGACCGTGGGAAATGTCCGCTCCTCTGATCGTTGAGCTGTTGCGTTTGCGGCGACTTTTCAACTTCCTTCCTGTGCGTGTAGTTTGGGGACTATGTGGATACGCAGTGAAAGAGGGAGTACTCAGATCAGTAATAACCACGATATTACTTAATTACAGCTAAAGAAATCATGCGTCCTAAACTTTACTTAAATAAATGTACATAAATGTACAAATGTACATGTATTAGAAAGCATAATTATGCTAAATGGCCCATTTCATTACGATATATATTATTGGATTATAATTACAGATGCATTAACTTGTAGAGCTCACTAATGTTGCAGCTGCTAAAGACAAAATAAATTTAAATCATTTTATGCACTGTTGGATTGTTACTCCATAATATTCACTTTACGGCGTAAGGTTTAAGATCTTTAAAATTAAAACTATATACAGAATTATATAGAAAACCTAACAACCCACTTCAGCAAGCACTAGATGACAGTCAGGAGGAAAAACTCCCTTTAGAGGAAGAAACCTCCAGCAGAACCAGGCTCAGGGTGGGCGGCCAGCTGCCGCGACCGGTTGGGGTGAGTGGAAAGACGAGACAGAGAGGGGGAAATACAACTACAGGAGAGTAGACACAAAATCTTCTATTAGTGTATAAAATTCCTTCTGCTTTCCTTCTTTTTAAATATCTCTCTGCTTCTAGTCAAATAGGCACTACTCAGCTCAGATGATGTCACCTGGAGGAGACTGGAAGGTGCAGGTAACCAAACTACATCATCATTTAGTTATCTATGAGAAGAGAGATATTTTATTAGGGGAAAGACATTTATACCACTCATATGCATTTTCCCCAAACAAGAACCACTGAAAGCAAGTTTAAAATGAATGAAGTTGCTTTTTAAGGAGGAGTAAAGAGCTTATGGAAGTCCATGCTAAAGCAATTCATTATTGACTGTGTGTAATACTCAGTGTTTTAACATGTTGTTGTCATACATGTTTTAACTAATTCATTAACAAATAAGTTACATGACGAACATAGGTGACATAGCGTTGCTACCGTTTGTGTTATATTTGATGTATTATTTTTTATTTAGTTATTACATTTTTATGCTTTTACTAGATGTTAAATCAAATAATACAAACACCTTTTCATAGAAGGTAAAGGAAACACTTTCAACACCATTTTCTGTAATCCCAGAAACTAAAATAGACACACACATGAATTTAGGGTTTATTATTGTAACCATAACAATAAGGTGAATCTCTCTTTATTTTGACCATCAATTCAATCATAATTGTTCTTTTTATCACAGGCAATAGTTATAATAGTGCACTTTTTATATTTAAATTATGATACAGACATTTCTTTTTTTAAACACCTTATTCTATTGACCCATATGAATGCAGAATAGTTTACAATCTTAGCCAGAGTTGGGTCAATGAAAAGTGAAGGTGACGTGCTGATGAGAAAGATGAAACTAATGGCGGTGAGCAACCATAACGTGTGCAGACAGTGAAGCAAACGACTTGGTACAGATTCTCTTGTGATGATGGCTACACAGCAGGCGAAGAGGCAAACAGACAGGTCAAAGGGACAACGCATAAAAGCAAGAGATGAAGCGAATTAGCAAGCATTCAACGCATGTGAGACATTATGTGCCTGTTAGGGTTTGGCTATATTTAATATTCCTGGGTCAGTTGAAATCTCTGTATGTGCTCAGCTCAAAATGCATCTGCTGCAAAGTTTTCAGCCCACTCATCAGCCATTATCCTCTTATTTCACACATTCCTGTTACCAGACATATCTGTGATATAAAAAGGGATGTAAGACAAAAACAAAGCTAATATAAGAGGAGCAACATCTCAGTACTGCTTTCAGAGTCATGGTTAGAAGCATTAAAAAGAGGTAATGACAAATAAAAGAGAACAAGATTCTTGAATTAGCTGTTGATATATTTTTGTTGACATTAATTCTATATGTACTGTATGTTGTAAATGGATACATGAGACACACAACCACATAATCAAATAAATATATAAATAAATATATAAATAGATGAATAAATAAGTGGACAAATCCAAAGGCAGAAAATAATAATTAAACAAGAACAGTGACATTATGTACCTCTGAAAACATTCTGCACTTTTGTTGCATATTGTGCTGTATGGAAGACTGGTGATGAACATCGACTAGTCTGACAGAGTACTGGAGTAATACGTGACTGTCTGAGCTGCTACGTCTGCTTGCAAAATGGTGCGGCTCTCGGTGATGCGTATGGGTGCAGTGATGAACTACTTGGCTTGTTGGTGAACACTGAAGTGAGGAGCATGGAGTTAGAAGACTCTTTACTTGCTTCCCATTTTAAAGTTGTTGTATTCAAGGGACAAGGAATTGACATCACAAGCCTTTTAAGTCCGGAATCACGAAAATGTCCACTGATGCATTTCGTTAGTGTGGGTTGTTTTTTTCTTTTTTCAGTTTGTTCCGAGTCAGTACGTGAATACTATGGCAATAGGAGACAAGCTTGACGAGAAAGGTCCACAGGCCAGGAATGCTCTTCTCATTCGTTCAAACAGCTGTAATGAGGTTCATGGAACTATTCACGCATAGTTTTTTTTTCATATAGTAATGTTTATATTTCTGTTCAAATCAAAAATACTTTTCTCCAGAGCAACAGGGGCCCAATGCAAAAATCATTAATGCATTGTTCGATATTGTCTCTGAGTAAAAACAAAATACAAAAGAATCAAAACATTTAACAAATACAAACCGGTCAGCTTCCCCTTTTCAACACTGGATGTTTTCAGTTACCGTCTTCACTGCTGTCACTGTGCTACTGACATCCTCCAAAGAAACAATAAATAAAATCTAAATAAAAAAATATTTATTCACATTCACTTAATTACCTTACTTGGTTTTCTGTACCTCAGGAGAAGATACTGCTGGAATTCCAGGATCTTCTTTCTACTGAGGAAATCGTGACACTTTGTTCACCACACAATGGTGTGGTAGCAGGTTGCTAACGCTTTAGGATTCATCTGCTGAGATACATCTATATTTCATTCAGCACAGATTAGTAATAGTGTGTTGCTTGATAGTGATATGAGCACACTGGTAAATTTTCAGAGTAATCCTGTGAACCGACACAAGACATATTTCTTTTTGGCGTCAGATACTGTATAACAACGATATGACAGACTAGCCTATCTGTTCATGTCAGCATCCTTTAGCGGGCTCATTTGCTAACAGGCATGCATGTTAGCACTTCGAAATTCCTACTTTGATCTTTGAAGCTGTGTTTATGGTGGATACCAAACTGCTCATTCACTATTTTTTTTTTTTTTTCATTAAAGGATAGTTCCTTAACACGTTTCTTTTCTGGTGATTCTGGTGATCCGAAATCCAACTCCAAAAAAAAATCAAAAAAAAAAAATCAAGACAATGTTAAGTTGAAAAAAAAAAGCATGATGGAGGAAAAGGCTCAATCCTGTGGTCAATAATCTTCAATAACTTAAGTAAAGAAGAATATGAGTAGCTCATGGCTTGCAGGGATACTTGAAGATGAAGTTCTACTGTCTTCTTTCTACTGTCTTCTGTCTGTAGCTCAGGCATCCTGCTGTATGGTGTCACTTTCTAGCCTACGGTTGGGACTGGGTTCCATTGGATGACAGCAGTCGGGTTCTCTCTTTGGCTGAGCCTCTGCGCTGCAGAACTCCCCCGCTGCCTCCTATGCCTCCGCCATCTGCTCGGTCTCCCCACTCACACCTGTCACCCCCACCCTCTGAGCGCCTTGAGTTTTGGCGGGTGGGGGTTCCATGGGGCCGGCCATTCTTCTCATCTGGAAAGGGATCAGGAGAAGAGGACAGGAAAGTCACTCTTAAGGTATGAAACCTTCAGTAGCTATGGGTCACAGCCACGAATGAATGAAATGCAAAGGTAATCAAAATGTTAGGAGTGAGTCCAAAAATGAGCAATATCCTTTTACTTTCAGTTTGCAGTGCCTCACTCACAGTAGGTGACTGGAGCTTGTGATCTTTCAATGGCATTCTTTGCAAGGAAATACATATATGGTTTAGTCCTCATTAAATGACATAAAGCAAGAAGCACTGGACATTAATGCTAGTCCCACACAGTCATGGCCTGAAAGAAGGTTTGGCACAAGCAAATAATGATCAGGTATGTGGTTAAACTGAATATATTTCACAAGAAAATAAATGCATGTTCATATGCAAATATACACACGTAAATGATGCATGTCTCAAACCGAATTAAAATTGCCACTGTATGTACAGTAAGTGTGTTAAAGCAGTCTCACCAGATAGGGCTTGCACAATGGGTTGATCATGGGAGCTGAGAAGCTGGGCTTGAATGGTTTCCACCACTCGTCTGAACCTGCGACTCGGACCTAGAGATGCATCAACACATGCACATTTATTTTGTATGATATTCTTCCCAAAAAATTAACACTTGTATCAACTTGTGTCAACACTTGCCTTGACATTGGAAAAAAATGTCTTCACATCAAAGTATAAGTAAACTAATAATCTGACCACATCTGATGATTTACTACCAACCTTCAGTCTTTCAAATACTCTATAGTTAATAATTTAAAGGAATAGCTAAACCTCTGTGTGTTAGATAAGCTGATTCATATAACTCAATATCTGTCCTTCAAATGTAAGGGTAAAGCAAGCACTGAAGTTGTGTGTGCTAAGAAGTGGAGACAGGGACCACTCCTTCTTCTTCTTCTTCTTCTTCTTCTTCTTCTTCTTCTTCTTGTGTAACTCACAGTAGTAAGTATTTCCTTTAAGTAGCTACAAGCATATGAGAAATGTTAACATTGATCAAGTGTTTAAATATCCACTCCATTTGCCTGATATGAGGGTGAACGTCACACTGTAGATTCCTGTCTCCCTCCTGCCCTCCCTTTCGGTCCTCTCCCTGTCCCGCTCCCTCTCGCCTTCGGAAAAGGCAATGTCCACCTGGAACTTGACGGGTTTCTGGAAGACAGAGGGGCCGCCGGAGGACTTGTACTCGGCCCGGAAGCTGGTCTGAGAGAGGACGCTGTGACTGAGCGACGGGATCTGAGTGGTAGGGAGACAAAGAAGAAGCAGAGAGACCGACAGACTTACGAGGCGGGAGAGGTACGGGGGGCAAACATGAGTTTAAGGAGACAAAGGGTGAGGGTGAGGAAAAGAGAGAAAGAGTGAGCCATTTGTGAAAGAAAAGTGACCTATCAACATGCCATGAGTGAGCAAAACTGAAATAAAGAGAAAGCTGAAATAATGAAAAAAATGAAGTGCATAAGTATGAAAGTGCAAGAGAGTTGCCAGTGAGAGCCATGTATTATACAGACCAGCTTTGACAGTGAGAGAAGTGAAAGACAGATCACATGTCAGATACTCACAGACAGGAAGGCATGGACAATGTCGGCTTTGACAGAACTCAGAGGTTTATCTCTGATAACCACAAAGATCTGCTCCTCTTTCTCCAAGCCGATGAAATTCCCAAACCATGATTTCTTAGCCAACCTAGTAGATAAGAAATACAGTAAGACCAAATGCATTGATTTTTGAGCCATGGTTTGGTTTATACTTCAGTTTTCTATTTCTTTTTCTAGACATAGATGATTTACACTCTGTACCATCCCCAAATGACTCACAACACAGATGACCTACATTCCATGGTGTATCTTGAATGCAGCAGCAGTTAATACCTCTCCACCTCCATAAACAAGTTATAGTCTTCTAACAAGACATTTCTGGGATATTGTTTTGAATTGACAAGTGCCAGGGAGCAGCTGGTAACATGTGTGACACTCCACTGTGAGGCAAATTGAATGCCTGCAAAAGGTTTGCAATGATGTGGTTTTGGCCTTAGTTTCAGATCTTACATCTCTAATTAAGGATTAGAAAAAGACTTACTCAGGGCTGGATTCTGGTGTTAGACTGGACATGTCTTCTGATGTGGGAACTGAAAGAAACAAATTGGTAGCAATTTATGTATAATATTAAATCTTTAGCTACAAGCTAGACAAAAATACGTACAGTATATATGTTGTTGCCATTAGACCAGTGTGGAACTGAAGAAATCTTGAAACTGAACCTACTTCAGACTAGTAGTACCATACCTGAGACTTGGTACACAATATAATGGCCAAAAAATACTGACACAGAACTCACCTTGTAGTTTACGGCGATGGAAACGAGGTGATCCCAGCAGGTTGTTCTTGAAAGAATTGAGGCGAGTCCTCCAGTGGGCAGAGCTGCTGGCCGCCATGCCACTTCCGCCTCCTGGGCTAGAGGGCGGGGTCAGCGACAACGAACCCACCCCTCCTCCTCCCTCCGCCCGTGAGGAAGATGAGGACGAGGAAGAGGAGGGCGGGGTGGAGGAAGGGTGATGAGGGTGGTGGACAGGGGTGCCCAAGGGTGTGGGCAACGGAGAGCCCTGGGGAGTTACCTGTGGCACAGAGTGGGCAGAGTTTGGGTAGAAGCTCTTAGTCACTGACTTTAGGACAGAGGACGAAGGGAAGAAGAAACGGGGGATGGGTGACAGGAGCGGAGAAGGGGAGGGTGAGCGGGAGGATGGGTTGTGCAGAGGCAGGGATTTGATGGGCTGCAGATGGGGTCGATCAGCAGGTCCCTTGGTGGGCAGGGTCTGGGTCTTTGGGTTGGGGGGAGCTTTGAGCTTGTCATGAGCCCGAGTTGAGCGAGGAGTAGTGGCGCTTCCCTGTTTGGGCTCCTTTGTGAGGGGGGTAGCGGTGGCAGAGGTGACATCTGATTGGCTGAAAGTGAAGACGGGGCTCTGATAGGACTGGGGAGTGGGTTTGTGGGGTGGGAGAGATGGAAAACAAGAAAGAGAGGGGATGGAACATGGAGAAAGGATGGAAATGAATATCATGCTTCATGAAAAAAAGAGTGCAAGTTGTGAGTAGTGAAAGTGTCAAATGTAATTCGACCAGTGCTGACTACAAAAGTTTTTGGTATGTGTCATTTATCTCTTACATGAGTGAGGGTTTAGTGATAGTTGTGGTGGTGACAGGGTTAAGAATACATTGATAGAGGACAGTGGCAGGGAAGGTCTGAAATTAATGGTTAATGATTTTTCCTTATGTTATTGTCTAGGGACCACTGCAATATTTACTATGTTTCTAATCTCATAAAATAAATGAATGTTATAATTTAAAGGTTCGACTGTATGTTAATTTCCTAAACAGTGAAAACAGCTAGGTCATGCATGGTGAAGAAGAGAAGTGATATGAAAACAGAAGAAAAAGGCCACGCAAACCTGTTGGCTGACATATTTCATCTGACTGGTGTTGTGATGATGTTGATAAAAGGATATACCTTAGGGGCTTGTGAAGTGTGGCTAGACTTTTTTTTAAAAGCAGTTTAATGAAGCAGTGTGCAATAGGAGCAAAAATAATATATACTCAAAATGAATAGTATACTTTTTAAAACAAAGCATTCAACATGTAAAAAAATTAAAGAACATTAGAGTCCATTTTTTACAGCAATTTTAGTGGTTGGTCATAAAAATGTGAACCATACTGGCTCTGCTGCTTAGAAACTATTGCAGCACACAAATTGAAGATTAAAGCTTTAATTGCAGAACTACTGTGTGGAAAAAACAAATAAATACAAAACATAGTAACAATAGTAAAAATGTACTTATTTTATAATGAATGCTTGTATCATGTTTGAAGATACAGTGCAGGTTATCAAGGCAGCAAGAGTGTTTACAATTTGTTAAAAGCTGGCCAACAGGCCCTTACCCTGGGACTGCTGAGAGGGCTGGAGGAGAGACCAGTGGAGGCTCCACTTACTGAGCGTGACCTGACAAATAGACCAAAAGATGATAAAAAACAATGTGCAAGGCTGAATGCATTATGCAATGTAATGCAACTGTGTGTGCTAAATATACATATATGTGTGTATGTAAGCAAAATACACTGCACCTCTGGCTGTGTGCAGCTGTGTCCAGGGCCCTGCGAGGAGGTGTAGGAGACCCCTGTTCTGTAACACTTAGCACCTCCAGGCTTTTCCTCTCTGGGCGGCAGCGGCCATGGCGTGTCAGCATAGGAGAGTCAACACGCTTTCGAGGAGGATCTGCTGAGGAATACGATAAAGTAATTAAGGGATTTACCATCATAAATTTCATGTCTCTCAAAATAAAAACACAAAAACTGTACCTAATAACAACCATCCTGCTACTAAGAGATATTGCTGCATCTTCAACATTCTGCTCCCTGTTGAAACTGTTGTCACTCTGCATTTATTTTCACTTTTGCAATTCTGAAATGTATGATCATGCTCAAAGTGATTTTTCCACAGGCCTTTCACTGGCTGCACCATCTGTGACTGTGATAAACTTAGCTTCATTTGCACTGGCAGAACAACTGCCCTCTCCCAGTTTTGTCCCATAGAGAAACTCTGCAGATGTCCTGTGAAGATCTGATTTGAACATCGTACCAAACATTGACGGTAAAATGATGCCAGTAAAAAGGAATCCAACATATATTTCTATATTTCCATCCAACATTTAATATTTTTCTAAGCCAAAACTATAGACACTATGAGTGAATAATACTACATGGTAATCTTGAATTACCTCAGAATTACTGACTGAATATCTGACTATGGCATCAGACTAACAGACAGTGTGGTACATACAACTGCCTCTCAGAGACTGAGGCAGAGAAAAGCAGCTCCTTCTCTGGAGTGGATCCCTCCTGCCCCCTAATGACTGACCTACATCATTGCGTGGAGGCAAGTCCTCATCCTCATAACTGGGGTAGCGCTCTTTCCTGTCCAGCAGAAGGTAATAGATCATCTTCTCTTGGTTTTCTCTGACACAAAAAAGACAGAAAGAAACTCATTAGATTAGATGTTAAGATTTGAAAATAAAGATGCAGAAAGGAGTAATATGTTTCTAGAAACAGTGTCAATGTCTCTAAAAAGTGTGATTTTTGTTTTACTTTAAAGTTGACAAGAAGTACCTGACTGCACTATTACTTTGATTCTTTGTAAGACTAAATAGATATTTTTGGGCAGGACTTGAAAGCCCATTGTAACGAACCTTATTCTCTGGAGGAACGAGTCCCTGAATTTGGACACATCTTCTGTCTATCCGCTATCTTGCATGCTTTAACCCTGCAGCTAATTAGTCAACTTGACTACAAGCAGTACAGAACAGTGTTTCATGTGACATGATGAAGAGGAAACCAGTATCTCCTCTCTGTTTTCAGACAGCACTCAAAATGCCTGTTCACAATATTCAATGGTCACTTAAAATCAGATGCTGACACATTAACTGAGTAACCAATAAAAATAATTATACACAATTCATTACATCCCTGAAATGGTTAATATTTTTTGCACAAGATATATGTTTTATATGTTTACTTGTTTTAGCACCTCCGCATATGTACATGAAATGGAGCAAAGTGTATACATCAATTTAATAAATGTAATAAAATAAAGATAGTTTCTTTCATTTCTTGCCACAAAAAAATATAGTTGAAAATTGCTTACTCTTCACATTGCAAGTCACGTGTGAGCTTGACTCGGTCCCGGAAACAGCCCAGGGAGTGCATGCTGTCCAGCACATCTGGGTCCAGCTCAGTCAGGGACAAGATTCTCCTCACACACACTCGCCTGGGAGGAGGCTGCTCTGGACACGGCTCGTTTCGACCACCCCTGAGAGTAAGGCACATGCATAGACATGACACATGACACAAATATAATGTATTTCTTTTAAATATAATGCATTACCACTGAAATGTGTATTTCATTTCACACTTGTTTATGTAAAATTAGACGTATACTCACAGATACCAGGGATGTTTCTGGATGGCCTCTAGCTGTAAGGGGTGACAGGGCAGATGGGGCCATTAGTTTCTACAGTCTGTTAACAGCCAGATGGCCACACTGCTGTGCTGTGTAAACAGTTTATACCAGATATTTTTTACATGCACAAAAGGCACCTCATCAGTTCAGAATATAGTATACTAAAACCACAAATCTTTGCATATACATCAACATATCAAAAACACCCTTCATCGCATCTTATTAATAGATTTACCTCTGACTGTTATACTGTAATACAACAAAAAACATAAACATCTGAATGCACCTTACACACACTAATGCAGCAATTACCCAGTGTAAATGCACCAATGTCTCTAAGCCATGCCAACAATGATAATTGAAATACTAGAATGCACATCCTGCTAAAGTGCTAACATAAAGACAAGCTGGAAAACGTGACTCAAAACTAACAATGATTCATAATAATGACACCAAAATAGCAATACTAATTCAAAGGAAATGATAAATTACAGAAGTAAATCTAATGAAATGATCTTTGAATTGACTATTGCATATGAAACTTGTATGAATTTAGTTTAAAACCCATTCAGACCCTTGTGTATGAGCACAGTCTCGTACCGTGAGCCTCTTTTCAGGGTTGACCTCAATCATGCCCTTGAGCAGAGACTGGCAGTCCGGGGGGATGAAGTGGGGCATGTGGAACACCCCGCTCTTCACCTTCTCCAGGAGCTGGCGTAAATTATCATGGTCAAAAGGCAGGGCACCCTGTGAAACAGGAAAACAATAGACAACGAAAAAACAAATGAAGAAAAAACAAATAAACAAATATGTTAAAATAAACTTGACAAAAGGGAAAAGGTTAGCAAGCACAACAAAGACATTTGAGAGCATTTTCAAAGGGACCATATTATATTGTGAAAAAAGAAGTATAAGAGTATATACAAGAGTAAAAGACTTACCACCAGTAGAGCAAAAAGTATGACCCCACAGCTCCACACATCTGCTCTCCGCCCATCATATTTCTCCCCCTGCCAAACACAGAGTGGGCATTCAATAATTCACCACTAACACCTTCAAAACAGTTATGAGCCAAATTAACTAATAAACTGCAATAAGATACTTTCAGCTGACTTAAGGTTTATCCAAATCTACAGTATATAATGTCTTTCAAAATAAATCTATCAAAAACAAACAGTAATCCATTTGAATCCAGCATTTATTCAATCTTAGTCCAAACCACAGTAAAAGCATCTTTCATTGATAGAACTGGATAATCTTTGTGTTTGCTTAGTGCACTCAAGAATCAAGCTTACTAAAGATAACCCTTCTTTAAACCAACACAACTGGAAGACTATATTTCATTAAGACTTCATGAATGTTTTTAATATTCTGTTGGTAAATGTGTAGATCTTTGAACTATGCATTTTTCTCTTTAGTAACATAATTTCCTCATTCCTACAAACTGAAAGAGGGGGACTCTTACCCGTATTACTTCAGGGCAAGCATAATGTGGTGATCTAAAATAAAAGACAAAGGTGTTACAAACAACACTAATATAGGCAGAACTAAAGCAGTGTAAAAATGAATATGCATGTGTTGTATGTACTCTGTATATAGGCACATCTAACGCTGTGCCTCAAGTGCAAACTAATCTACTCATTAACATGAAGAATATATTGTGCAATATGCATAGACATAAACTGCAAGTTCCTGAAACATAATGATGACAAGAAAAACAAAATATGACAAATCCTAATGCATATGCATATTATTTCTGAACACAAACACACATGCTAAGTGCATACTCACCCACAGCTGGTCTCTAACAGGCTGTCTCCCACCTGTAGGGAGGCCATGCCAAAGTCAGCGATACGGATGTTATTCTTTTCATCCAGGAGCAGGTTCTCGGGCTTCAGGTCTCTGTGACTGCAAAAATACAACAAAAACAATTGGCCCTCACCTAAAATATCATTAAAGGGGTTTAAAAAGAAGCTTTGCTAGACTGGAATCACAAGGTTTTAGGACATACTTGTCCTATTACAAGTCCTAAACCATCAACCATTTCCCTACGGCTGACCCAGAATCCAATTTATGCAAACACCAACCAAATAGAATGGCTGTGGCAGAAATCCAAAGCAGAGATGATCTGCCTGAAAAACTTCCGGGCCTCTTTTGGAGTCAGCCGGCCCTTCTTCACCAGGTAGTCAAACAACTCTCCTCCTGACACATGCTCCAACACCAGATACCTGCCCACATACAGAGAAAGCAGTGATTTGAAATGTTCATCTTAAAAACACCACAGGAGGACTAAAGGATTTAATTAAGGAAACAATAGGTTTTACCTAAGACACTCTTAGTGTTAAATACCATTATTTTATAATGTTGTTGATTTCTAGGACTGCAAACTTTAAGATTGATATTCCTTAATGTATTAACTTTCAGCAAAGCTGTTTTTAAAGCTTTTTTATTAATTGTAGGGCATGAAGAAAAAGTGAGAATTAGAATTAGAGTGATTAGAGCAGATTAATATAGGTCTTACAGTAATATTTATACCCATTCCATTAAAAGAAATAAAGCATGCAGACTGCACTGAGCCCAATAGTGATGCTCTTCTGAATGTAGAGGGAACTCACAGATATTTGTTATTCTCATAAACATCATGCAGCTTCAACACATGCGGATGCTCAATCAGTTTCAGAATGGCAATCTCCCTCTCAACCTGGTCGGAGAGAAGAGACGGACGTGAAGAAAAAGAGACAGACAAGAGCCGAAGATCCAAAGCAGAGCACACAGGCCAATAGGCAAGAGAACTGAGGCCGATTAACAAGCTAGTACAGAAGTTAAATATAGAGGATGTGGAGCAGTATGTGTACAGCATTACGCATCTTTCAATATACAAAATTAGCGTCACTGTCGTCACTGAGAGTGAGAGAGACAGCCTCGACGGCGTCATACTGTACCTTCATCAGCACCGACTCAGACAGCTTCTCTCTGTTGACTATTTTGATGGCTACCTTCTGACCCGTAATACAATGGACCCCCAGCTTAACCAGTCCTGACAGAGTGAGAGAAGCAGAGACACAAAGAGGAATGAGCTACTGAACTCAACGCTGGTGGTTTTATTCCAGTTCAATTCATGACTTCAACCCGCTTGGTGTTACTCACCTGTCTGTCCCTTCCCCAGTGTTTTTTCCAGTCGATAGGGCCCAACATATTGAGCTGACTGACCTAGAGACAGTTCCTTACTCATACTGCACTTACTGAAGGCTAATACTCTACTACTACTACTACTATTACTACTACTACTACTACTAGTACTACACTGTGATTATTGCGATTACTGTGTTATATTACAGCTGATACACAAGTTATTGTTGATGGTGTTCAACTTATTCCAGTGGTAACACTGCTACTTTGAAGTTATTGGGTGAACATGTATTAAAAAAAAAAGCAACATCTGGATGATAAATGAACATTCTTCATTTAAACCTGGTTAACAAACGTCGTTAAAGATGTTTAGCCTTATTTTTTTGAACATGTATAACGTCGATAATAAACCCAACAACCTCCTGGTGTTAGCTTAAAGCAGAAACTGTGATGACAGTAAGTTAGCAGGCTGTTATCTGCGTTAAATACCGACCACTACCTTAAATATGAACAGAACAAGAAAGGCAAAATAATGACTTTTACGTATGTACATTAGCTTATTTGTATAACTTGCACATTGTCACACGTATGGTGTTCACTGTATAAGGTGGTTAATAAGGAAATTATCGCAGAGTAACGTTAACGTTATGTAGCCATAAAACAAGCAGATTTCCACGTCTGCTGCAAACAGATTTGTCATTTACCGGTTGAGAAAACCCAACGAAACGTCAAACACGTCAAGTGGATGTTGGCGTTCAGATTTCAATCTATTTAATGCTCCCTGTTAGGCCTGTTTGTACAGGTGCAACAACATGCTATTTTAGCCTCGCCGCCGCGCTCCCACACAGCAGCGAGGCTAGCTTTAGCTTCACGGCCGTCTCGCCCTGTCAAAAAAACCGACACCGCCTGAAGTTCCTCGGCGTCGCCAGACGGTAAGACGTAGCACACGGCCGCACCATGCTCACGATATTTCGGGGTAAAATGCGTATTCCGCGCGGAACAACCATCTTCAGCGTAGCCCAGTCCTCCCCCTCCCTGTCGCTGTCCCCGTCTCTGCCTCCCTACATCCCTACAAGTAGCGGATCACAGCATCTTCTCCTCTCTCCTCCGGCGCGTCCTCCTCCCTCACCGGACGACGCACAGGTGAAAAAGAGAAAAAACAGATCAACCCGCACTGTCGACCGCGTCGTTCCCCTCCTCACTTCTGATTATAGTCCATATAGGCCCCCTGTATTCTCCTCCCTTCGGTTTTCATGCCGTAAATCGATATTTTCTCTCTCCTCTTCCTTCCTTCGCCTCACTCGCATCAGCATCCGGGTCCCACTCCCTCTCCATCCTCTCGTCCCCCGCCCTCCACCTCCTCCTCCTCCACCTCCTCATCCTGCTCCCGATCATCGTCCTCAAAATACGCTTATCTCTGCATTCACCTCAGCCTCAGCACCGGCCACAGCAGCTGCTCCCTGTCACTGGGAAACACTTTAGTAAACACGGCCAGGGTCAGCGGGTGGGACGCTGCTCGCTTGGCCAGGCCGGAGGGCTCTGGAGCGGCTGTGGCCTGTCCGAACTACCGGTGTCCCAGAGCTGGGATTTAGTTGTCAATTAGAAACCAGGTGTAATATAAGTTATGTGAAGAGTTATGTGATATTTTACTCAAGTTATAATTGCAGCGACTTAATGTAAAAAAAAAAAAAAGAAAAGTTTATATTTTGTAGATAATAGGCTCCCTAAATAAAAATGTAAATGCAGGATACTTGAAGTGGACTATTTCCAGTATTGTGGTTTTACTACACAATAGATCTGAACCAATTCTTCTACTTCTGTAAAAAAAAAAAAAAGCATTCGTAATCATGTTACTTAGTAGAAGTGCTGTATTAGCAAAATGTAACCTACTTATGTACCAAAAAGAAAAATAGTCACTAAGAAACAGAATTGTGGTGACTGGACTAGACCCAATCCATCAGTAATGAATTAAAATGTAAAAAACAAAAATGCTTTAGTGTATTTAAACACATTATTGTATATTACAGTTGTAAAAACTAATATTGTGTGGCTTATCACTGACATCTGTATTTTTGGCAAATACTACTACACTATAATGACATAAAATAACTTTACAACAGCACTGAAACTGACAAGAAATGATGTCACAAGCTGCTCCTTATAAAAGAGTGGCCCACCACACTTCTCCTGCAGATGAAACTGTGTTTGGTGCTGATTCAAATGAATTTGATGATTAAAAAGGGTAAGTGGGACATTTAAATGTATCATCTGCAAAGTGCCCTAAAAATCTCTAAAATCTCAGTTTGAAAATGTTGTGTGTGGGTGGATAATTCCCCAAAGCTCATCTTCATCTGCGCCTAGGTGGTTGATTTGCACACAGCCAGAAGGATTTGTCTCCAACCACAGAGCAGAAATAGAACGGAAAAGATACTCATCCTGCTATTTGTTTTGGAGATCAAAATGCTTAATCGCAATGAAAATGAGTGGGCTTACACCACTGTCATGAATGACACCGATAAAATAGATAGTCTGCACAAAAGGAAGTATATATTTTCTTGGTTTTACTTCAAGTAGGATGCAGTGAAAGATTAACAGCAATAAGGAAGTTCAAGAGGGAGGAAAAAGGTAGGAGAAAACATTTCAGTCTGCAATTGGTTTAAACCAATAAACCTGCAAAAAACACTCATCATAATTTTATTTCACACTGAATGTTTCACTACTAATACACTCCTTCATGTGAATTATGTCTCTCATCAGATGACTGCTTATCAAGATCTGCTCTGTGCTCCAGACATACACAGGTTATTCTGTAACATCCATCCTTTGAGTAAAACACTTTGACTCCTAAACACCTTTTTCTTGCATCTCTGCTGAAAAGAAGCAAAATGCACCACCCAGGTCTTTGATCCAGTCTAATCTTTCAGTCATGTCCACAGTCTCCACACTGAGTGCCGGAGCTCAGCTGGAAAAGTGACATTAGGTACTAATGTGAGGATTATGCAGAGATTAACAAGATCTTCTTAATTCCATTAAGAGGAACTACTCCATGTGGAGGTCTACGCTTGGCCTATGCAGAGACTCGAATAACCCATCTAATCATTTAAGATTTAAAAATGTCTGAAGAAAAACATTATAGTGTATGTAGCAAATATAAAAGCTTTATATTGTTGTGTTATTTGTGCGCATAAAAGTTTACAGTGCATAGATAATAAGTGTTATATTGTAGTCCACTATGGAATTCAACAATGCTTCATTATGGTGGAAGTACATATTTTCAGTATCGAACAATCATCAAGCCCCTCTTCAGCTTTTCAAATGGTTCGGTCCAGTGCAAGAAACAAGGAAGAAAATAGCTGTGAAAAAAAAATTAAATAAAAAATGTAATATACCAAAGATTATATGACACAATATGTGATTAAATTATTCAAAAACAGCACAACTTGGCATCACTGTTATATTCACCCTACAAGTTTTGTACAAAAATAAAACAGCAGACCCACATACGGTTTGTTACTGTTTAAAATAAAGACTTAGATTATTATTATTTACTAGATTTTGTTTGCTTGCCTTGTTCCTCACTTGTAAGTCGCTTTGGATAAAAGCGTCTGCTAAATGACTAAATGTAAAATGTAAATGTAAATGTAAATGTAAATGTAAATTTACTGACCTTGTTTTCCATTTCCTTCTTTTAGAATATTAAAATAGAAAACATGTAACACCCAGTGTATTACAGTGCAATCACTAGTGCCCAGTTTGGTGGCATAAAAAATGTGTTATTGTGGTTGTAGAGTAACACTAAATTTGTGTTTTACAGTTAATTATTATACCAGGAAACACACAGCGGAAGTTGTGGTTATTTCTGTGTGAACTCACTGTTTATTAAGATATATTTCCTTTAAGTGTCATGATCCCTCAGAAAGGGTTTTTATACAGGCCTGGAAGGCATCTATCAGATCTTTACAGTCCTCTGCTCTCTTCTGTCTGACACTGAAACACAAAGCCACATTTATAAAACTCATTTACGGTTCTCATCAAAGGGATTATGACAGCACAGCCTGATAATAATATATTTCACCTCAAACCTCCGCAGCTGCTTTTATCTGTATTTGGCAAAGTTGAAGAACACGAGTGAGTAATCTGTGCGGCAGCTCCACTAATATTAATCACTGCTGCACGTGGACGGCACATTAAATGTCTGTTGGTGCTTGTGCGCACGTAACATAAACCAACAGCTTGAAACATGTCGGTTCCCTGCCAGAGGTCATACTCTTTTAAACCTCAGGTCTATTTATGATTCTCAAGTCAGTAAAGCCCCACTGTAAATGTCACTACACTTATGTAGTCCCGTGATGTAGACAGGTTTTACTCATATGTGAACCATTTTTCTTGTTTAACTCAGCAAGTGATCAAAAGGTTGTAAGACAATGTGACTAGTGTTTGGTTGGAACCGAAACACATTTAATTAAGAGACACTCACCAAAGATGCTGTCACACTGGAAAGCTTTGAATGTATGTACATTTGTATAAATACCTTTTTCATCATCTACAATTCTACAACATTGCTGTTGGGACTCACCATTTGTCAGCGTCTTCTCTGATGATCTGGCATGGCGCTGCCACAGCTTCGTTGGAGTCTGGCATTTTGACAGAAGAGAGCCGGGGTTTGTGGAGGTGTTGTGCTGCAACGGCTGCAGTCAAGTATCGTTACAGTTTGGTTACAGAGATGGAGGGAAAGACAGCCGAGAGAGAGGGAGGGAAGAGGCACGACAGTGACAGAAAGAGGGACAAGGAAACTGAACTAATTTTCACTTAATGCAATGTGCTGGAGTTCTGTGTCTTTGCTCCTTTCTCCTACTTTTTCTGTTTTTTACATCACCGTATATAATTGAAATGTTCTCTACATTTCTTTATACTTGTTCTTTGTTCAAGGGTTCTTCTAATGAATATGGTGATAACTAACCCTTTGACTCAAGCACTGCGCATTACAAAAGCCTCATAATGCACCTAAAATACTCACTACAGGGGACGTGGCAGAGGGCTTTTTCCTGAAAAGACGCAGGGGAGTGTGACTTTGTTTCACATTGTTTTGTTGGCTTAAGAGGTTGAGTTGAGAACTGTAGGATACACATAACAAATCAAATGCTGATTTCGAATTGAACATGTCGTTACAAATGATGCTATGAATATTCTGGAAATAATCCAGAATTTGGATTTGATCTGGTTTTAAAGATACAAGATAAAAAGCAGCTGAGGGCAGCATTAGTAAAGTTAATCCCTACAGGAACACACATTTGTTTCTTATTTTGTACTCAGTCCTGATGTGATGTGTATGTTGCCTGCATACATAGCATGGAAAGCTTCCATTCTGAGCAAAGTTACAATAAATGACAACAAATCAAAACAATTACAACATGTACTGGATCCTATATCAACAGAAAATGAAAGAAAATTCACATTCTTACTACAATCTCTCTTTTTTTTTTTTTATTCTCAAACTAATAATTGTGTAGCTTATAAAGTTAACCCAGTGCTTAGATCAATAGATCAATTTATTTTTTATTTTAGTTATATTTGCATTAAATAAATAAATTAATTGATTATTATTTGAAACACAACTTCTGTTACTGTATGTTGTCACAGTATTTTAGTACTGAACCAGTAGAGGGCGACAAACACACACACACACACACACACACACACACAGGGAGGAATTTCTATTTTTGTACAGACCTGCAGAGTGTGTGCATTATTATTACCTAAAAACAAAAGGGATCACATTTCCATGCAGCAGCAGTACCTACCAGCCTATTTTAACACTTAGTATGGGTTGGTGTGTGCAATTGGAGACACTGACTAGAATAAGATGATGGTTACGTTCATGACAGTGTCTCAGAAACGTCCAGATGAAACCCAGTCAATCAACAAATAGAAGAAAAGGGAGCATGAGGAAAGCAGCTGTCTGTCTCAGCTTCAGCGATCCCTCCTCCTTTGTAATGATCATAAATCTAGTGTGCCATCTGCTGGCGTGCAAATTAAGTGCACATGGGATCTGGCAGACAGGTTCTCCAAATAATGCAATTTGCAAAAAAAAAAAAGGGCCCAAAATACTTATGAGTAAGAAGAGAAATAAAACTGCTCCTAATTGCATGCAACTTATTATAGGCGAGGCTCTTTAATTGTTAAAACGTGTATGAAAGCTGGAAGTGTCACTGGCTGCACAATCTGGATAGAACTGCTGCTCAGGATCTGCATAAATTGTTTGTTTACTAGAAACGCTTTATTCTCGACTACAACAAATCCAATCGCAGCGTTCAACACAAACTGCCGATTAATTTCCTTGGTGTAAAATGTAGTTGAGACTCATGCCAGGCCTACTGATAAGAGGAAAATGTGGAAAAGCACGCAGAGGTTGGTTGGCACAATGAGGGGCCGGTGAATGGAGGTCACCGCAGACAGAGAGTGAGTCTCCGCGGTGAGACGGAGTGGGGGAGAGGGAGGACGGACAGCGGCCAGCCGCCTTCAAAAATGGCGTCTCCCGAGGAAAATGAGTAAAAAATATTAAATCGCGGCCTGCTTTCTTCACACTTCCTTGTTCGTCTTTACGCTTTTTCGCAATCGAGTTGTATTTTTTCCCTCCTTTTTTTTTTTTTTTAGCTTTTACCCGAGAGGCCACAGAAAGCAGAAATGTGGGGTGCGAGCATTTGGGGGAATAAAAGCAGCTCTGTTTTATTTTGATGCGTCGTTACTGACAGCTAGCATCTGCTGCTAGCCCACAGGAGGAGAAGGAGAGAGACAGAGACAGAGAGGGGGGGTGGTGGTGGTGGCAACGATTTGCATGCAAAGAAGAAAAAAAAAGAGAGAGAGATTTTGAAATTGGGGATTTCTTTTCTCGTCTATGGGGAATGGTTGGTACCAGCGTGGTGTGTCGGTTCGTGTCGTTTCCAGTGCTAGCGGCGTAGCATGAACTAGCCTAAAGAAAGGGGAGGAGAGACGGTGAAAAAGGACGCATTCAAATCAAATGTTTATCAGCAATTCGTCCATCACCGGCCAAATCCGAGGCGTCTTCATCATGACCGCGACTGGGTTTGGACCCAATCTGCAATCGGGGGAATGATAAACGTGAAAGGCGTCGGAAAAGGAGAAAGACTGGCTTTTTTTGGAGGTGGTTGGATTATAACCCCGTAGACCCCCCTCTTTTTTCATCCAGCTTTCTCCTCCTCCCCTCCATTTCTCTTTCAATATGCTGTTTTCCACTCCTGAGGACTTGCTTATGAAACCGGGGGAAATAGCCTGAAACAGAAAAAAAAAACGAGAAGAACTGGATTTTTCCCGTCATCTGCTCTGCGACGTGCTCGTTGCTTTCGTCTTCATCGCACACATTGTACAACACATAAATGGATAGAAATTACCCGGGAACAGGATTTGGCGATTTGGGCGCAGGAGCAGGATGGAGTTACGAGAGATCGGCTAAAGCAAGGTATGCATTGGTTTGAGACAATGTGCAGATTATCAGTGGTACTCTGCAGGGCACGGTGTGACCCCATGTAAACAAATTGTCGCCATTGGCTTCATCCACAGTGCCACCATTGCCATTATGTGTAGTGCATTGTCATCCAAACAGTTGCATAGTAATAATATTATAAACAGGAATGGAGCGGTGTGCGTGTCGTGGGGGTGGGCGGGGTGGAGAAAGGAAAGGTTAGGGATATGAATTGAACGTGATTGACAGACGTGTCTTAGGTAGACCTGGCGGAGTGGAGGTGGGGGTACGTCTGGAGCATCCATAGGAATTATTGTTGCCTGTGTGCAGGCCTGGACACAGACCCGGTAGATAAATTCAGAGGATTGATTGGAGCTGCGAAGAGTGCAGACGCAGCAAGCCCCCCTCGCAGCAGCCCCCTGGATAGACATCAACAAGACGAGCTGATACATATTAGCCAGGAGGATGCGTCTCAATAAACGTTTCCCCCCAAATTGCCACATTGTAAAGAAATGAGGAGATGGAAAAAAAAAAAAAAAAGCCGAGTGATGCCATGCTCACAGAATTGAGATTTAAAACGCCTTTTGCCCAATCGTGATCTAGATAATTGCTGGTGGGTTTTGGATGATTTGGGTTAATTTGCATTATGAAATGGTGCCACTGCATCCGACTTGCAGTTTGCTGTTTCTTTTATAAAAAGGATGAAACGATAATAAGGCCAGGGTGACTCCATATGATGATGAGAAGTGCTTGGGCTGTGCAAGACAGCTCTTGTCTTTTGGCTTTATGTTAGCCTGCAAGCTAGCGTTGTGTTGCATGGATGTCAGTAGAGGCCTGTGCACGCAAGCACAATTTCTTCTTATTTAGCTGCTCATATGTGATGTTTGACCCAGAGCCGGCTCCGTGGTGATACTCGAAAGCCAACATGCCTCTCTGCGTAATTAATATTTGTTGGGCTAAACAAACCTGGCTAGTTGCTGGTGTTTGCATGCAACTTAGCGTGCATTTGCGTCGACTTGCACAATCCAGCTGTTAGCTATATCAGTATAATCAGTGCTGCCAGACAAATTGACCGTTTGACTTGGTTTCAATTGGGGAAACTGTAATTTTCTTTTGGCTTAAATTTGCACATTACTCGCCCAAGGGTTTATTTACACGTAAAGAACTGGCCTTGCAGTTTGGGCCTAGCCTCTGCATTTCTACCATAGCTGCTGTGCATAGCTGCTAGGCGGTGCTACCAGTAGCACAGATGCTAGCATGTTACCTGACCAGCCATCCACGCATTTCATTTGTCTTTTGTAAAGCCCAATTCTGCAAGTTGCAAATATTTAGCGTTTAATGATAACCTTATCCAGTGTGTAAACCTTAAAGTTATGTAATGATTGGGTCCTGTGGCTCGATTATAATTGCAAATTAGCCACCCCATTATTTTTGCATGACACTTTCATTGCTGGTTTGACAGATTTACTTGAATACACTCTGGTGTAATGTCCACGTTTGTAATTAATTTTTAATTCTGCCACATATATTTTATTTAACTAATGATTACGGAGATTTTCCTTATCTGTAACATTAATTATAAATCAGATTCATCAAGGGTCCTTGGTACAGTTTGGTACTGATGATGTCTTGAGTTGACTTCTGATGTGTGGATTATTAATAGGACTAGTTTCCATGCATGTCAGACTGTGTATTTAAAAGTGATCCAATTTGTGTCTTTTCTTAAGGGTCCAATTTTGGGGATAATTAGATGTATGTCAGTTGTCTCTGAAATTAATAACACTTAATCTCCCACTCCCCTTCCTCCCTAGTCTTGTATATGGGAGTTCCAGATCATCCCACCCTGAGTCTGAGCTCCTTCACCGACAAGCCTACGCCACCCCACACCCTCTGCAGGGCTATGCCACCAATCACCACCCAGGGAGCTCTGGCCAAGGCGGGGCTTGGGGAGCAGCTGGACGGAGTTTGGGTGAGATAAATGTCATACTTTCCTTGTCACGACCATAAGGGGCCCCAGCAATGAGTTATTGTGTCTCTCCATGTAGGCCCTGGAAGATTGTCATTGAAAAATGTGCACATTGTAGCTCAGTTGAGTTGAAGCCCTACATGTTTCAAATAAAACCCTGCAGCATTTATTCTCAAACAGTTTTGCAGACATCTTAAGGGTTGTTTTCAGCAACAGAAATTGATCTACTTATAGCTACACAAGGAGCTACCAACAACCTGATCCAAATTATTTGTATGCATAAGCGCCTACTATAAATATTATTTTTAAGATTAAAGTTAGAATTTTTAAAATTATTTTTATTTGTATCACATCTGCACCAGCTATTAACATTTGCATTCTTAATCAGTGTTTGCGTTTCTGTTCTTCTTGCCTAAAGGTCTGTCAGGGCTGTTTGACACTGGCCTGCACCATGCCAGCCCCTCTGCTCCTGATGCCTCTGTCATGAATCTGATCTCAGCCCTGGAGTCCCGGGGTCCCCAGCCTCCTCCCTCTGCCTCCTCTCTTCTCTCCCAGTTCCGCACGCCATCCTGGCAGACAGGTGGGGCTGAATAGATCTTCCCTCATGTGTTGACATTCAAACAGGATCCACAGTCAATATGACATTTAAAGAACCTCACAATGTTTGGCTGCATTATTATTCTGATGGTGTTGCTATGTGAGAAGTTTCTTTTTAAAATTAAAGTATTTTACTGTACTTATTGAAAGTCTTAAACTAATACTCCATTATTTCATAATTTAAATTGTAGCCTGGTGGATGGTGAGTGATTTTATAATATGTTTTCCTTTTTCTAACAGCAATGCACACGCCTGCCCATCCTGAACTGTTCATCTCTGGAGCTCTTCCTGGCTCTGGCTCCTTCCCCTCCTCCTCAGCTCTCTCAGCATATCAACACCCAGCATCCTTTTCTAGCCGTTCTTTTCCTGCTGCCTCCCTTTCCCTCCAGGACACACCCACGTTTAGCCCCACATCCAATGGCCTGCTCTCCCCACATGACCCCCTACTACACATAAAGGCCCCATCCCAATCTAGCCTGGGTTTTGACAGACTCCTGTCCTCGCAGGGTGCTGCTGCAGCTGCCTATCGGGGCAGCCAGGATCCTACAGGAGCCACATCAGCCCAGGCATCCTCTGCAAGGCATTTGCAGTCACACCAGTTCAATCTGCTGTCCTCCCAGCTCCAAGACCAGTCATCCCAGCTATATAATGCATCAGTCTTTTCTTCAGCTCAGCCCCAGCCTCAGTCCCAGTCCCAGTCCAATTCAGCTCAGGAACGGGCTGTGCCCCGGCAAGATAGCGTTATCAAGCACTACCAGCGGCCCACGCCAGCTCAGTCACAGCTCTCGTCCTCTGCGGCCCACTCCCTTCAGCACTACCTTAGCTGTGGAGGGGCGGGATACCAGCAGATAGCCCCGCACCACAGGCATGCTGGCCTTTCTTGCAGCCCACTGGGTGACCAGAGCCCCTCATCAGACCACAAACCCACCTCTCGCACTGAGCAGTATCGGCCAATCATCCAGCCTCCCTATTCTTCTTCCTCATCGTCATCGTCTTCTTCCTCGGCTGGAAAAGGTACCAAAAGTAGCTCCAGCAGTGGCTATTCTTCTGCCAGTTCAGCATCATCCTCAAGAACTCCTCATACGCCCCCTTCTGCTTCCTCTACATCGTCCTCTTCTTCCTCTTCCTCTGCCACATCTGGGGCACATCCTTCCAACTCGATCCCCACATCCAGCTCCAGCGCAGCCCCTTCTAGGCAGCAGCCACCTCCTACAGCTCCGCCTCCTCCAGCCCCACAGCAGCAGCAGCCCCCTGCCACTTCCACCTCAGCCCCCCAGTCTCTTCCCAAATCCTGTCTATCAGGCTATGGCTCTCCTGTGCCCCCAGTTAAAACGCCCACTTCTGCTCTTACTGGTCAGACTCCACCCCAACAACAGGCACAGTCATATTCCCCTAATCAGCCCCCTACTTCTCACCTTCAATCCTACGGCAGCTTCAGTTCCCCACAGGCCCAAGATCTCAGCTCAGGAACTGCTGGGAAAGGCTATGGGAGTTTAGGGGGAAGAAGCCAGTCATACTCCACTGATATGTATGGAACTGACTCTGCTTATGGATCACTTCCATCTTCCCTGGGTGGAGCTGGAAGCCCTTCACTAGGCTATGGAGCCCCAGGTCACTCCCCTGCTCTTTTAAGGTCAAGTGGGTCATCAGGTAGTGGAGCATCTGGGGGAGGAAGCAGCAGTGGCACAGGAAGTGGGAACTCTGGTTCAGGAGGAGGAGCAGGAAATGGTATGACCAGTGAGAGAGGTGGAGGTGGAAGTGGGTCTTACCATATTCCAGACTCTAGCCCCTCTCCGTCAGGTAACTCGGGCATCATCCGTCCAGGGTTACACTCCCCAGTGCCCACCTGTCCCACACAATCTCCAGGGGGTGCAGGCTCTAGTAAATACATCTCCTCAGTTCTCTCCCCCACCTTTCTAGCCTCACCACAGGGCTATCCCGACACTAGAGGCCCCAGCTCCCAACCTCAGTCCTATCATTCCACCTCCTCCAAAACAAAGGCTGACACTTCCATGCTAGGAGTGGGATCTCAGAGATCCCAAGAGGAAGTAGATGATGATGATGAGTTCTTGATCCAACACCTGCTGCAAGCTCAAGCAAGTCCTACTCCCCAGGCTGCTCATCACCATCCTCAACAGCAACCCCAACAGGCATCCCAACAAACACAGCCTCAGCCCCAGTCAGTACCCCCAACTACTGATTCAGGCAAAGGGCTGAGCTATGACATGGGTAAGACATCTGAGGAGAGATACCACCCCCAGAGTGTCATACGTACCCACAGTGCCACATCTACCGCTGGAGTTGGAAATGCGGGGTCTGGAGGGTCGATCTCAGGGCTGGAAAACCAACTAGAGATGTCACTAAAGAAACAACAGCAACAACATCAACAGCACCATCACCAACAGCAACAGCAACAGCAACAACAGCAGCAAAGGAATGAGAGATCTGTTGGAAACAGCAGAAGCAGTGGAGGGAGAGGCAGTGCTGAACAGGTGCACTCCCACCTCCATCACCATGACAACCTAGGATCAGTAGTTCACTATGGGCGGGGTGACCCTTACACCCAACACTCTCTTGCCCCCCAACACTCCTCACATACACAGCATGTGTCCTCACACTCTCAGATACCATCCCACACCCAAATGGAGCTCCAGAAGAAGCCACAGGAACGTGCTGAAATGAGTTATCCTCGGAAAACCCCTGAAGTTCAGCAACAGCATTCCCAGTCTCAAGCTGCTGCCTCGCTCATGGACTCTCCCACTGATCAGTCCCGTCAACCACCACATCTTCTCCAGTCAGTACTGTCCCACACCACCCGCAACAAACTGGAGCCGCATCAACAGCACCACAAGATGGACTCTCATCGGCAACACCAACAGCATCACAAAATGGACTCCCACCAACCACATCAGCAACATCCAAAAATGGAGACTCACCCTCAGCATCAACAGCACCAGAAGATGGACTCCCATCAGCATCAGCAGCACCACAAAATTGATTCTCATTCACAACATCAGCAGCACCATAAAATGGACTCTCATACCCAACAGCAGCAGCAGCACTCCATTAGCCAACAGCAAGCTGTAATGGAAAGCGCTGGGGGGAGACTTGGCACAAGTAAACATCAGACACAGTCTCAGTCCCAAACCACTCAGCTCCAGCTTCAACTCCAGTCCCAGGCTTTGGAAGTGGCAGCAGCTCACTATAATCACGGTCCTCCTCCACATCAACACGAGCAGAGCCAGGTTAAACAAAGCTCAGTGGTCTCCTCCTTGGACATGCTGGAGCGCTCCCTCTCTCAGACCTCCAGCACAGATGTAGCTATTGCAGAAGAAAGACGCAGTGGGGCAGGCAGTGGGGGAAGAAGCGGAGGCAGCACTGAGCGTCACAGACAGCAGCAGGAGCAGCAACAGAGGCAGCACCCATCCCACCATCAGCCGCAGCAAACCCATCATTCACAGCAACACTCAGCCTCTGAACTCCACTCCTTCCTCTCTGAGCCTGATATTGGTTTATCTACACCATCTCACATGCACCATCTCTCACAGCACCATCCGCAGCAGCAGCAACAGCAGCACCCGAGCTCTCAGCATCAACAGACCCATTCTCACCACCCTCACTCCCAACCCCATGCTCAGCAGCAGCCCCCACACCCACACCACATACCCCCACCTTCTGCCTCAGCCCACTCCCAGCCTCAGCCTGATCCACAGCAACCACTCACGTCCCAGCTCACCCCTCAGCAGAGCCAGCTCGACCAACAGCGAACAGAGCAGCACCAGTTTGACACGGTCAGCCCGGTGGAGAAGGCAGACCAGAATCAGCAAAGCAACCGCTTTGTGCCCCTGACTTCCATTTGCTTCCCTGACTCCCTTCTTCAGGATGAGGACCGATCTTTTTTTCCAGGAATGGAAGACATGTTTTGTGCAGAGGACTACAAGTCTAGTTGTGCTGGAGGTGCAGGACCAGGGCAGGAAGAGATGAATGAAAGCCACACAGGACAAGAGGGACTGGATTCCATGAAAGCTGGTCAGAGTGCAAGTGGAGCAGGGGGCAGTGCTGGTGGTAGCTATGACATAATGGGTCACCACGGTGGCGATCAGGGTTATGAATCATACTGTCATGGCCTGGAAGAAGCTAGCAACAACACCATGACTCTGGATCTAGACTCGCTTAAAACCCATGAGCTCCCTTCCACTGTCAACACTGAACAGCTGGGATTGATACAGTCCCAGGCCCCAGCTATGGGTATGGGCTCCAATAACGCTGGTCCCAACAACTCTGGAGCTAAAATGTCCTCAGGGCCTGGAGGAAATAACTCAGCAACTGCTTCTGGAGGCCTCCAGTCTCCCATTTTCTGTTCGTCTCGTCCCAAGAAGCTCCTCAAGTCCAGCTCTTTCCACTTGTTAAAGGAGCGCCGGGACCCCAACACACTGCCTAAGAAAAGTTACGCTCAAGAGTATGAGTTTGAAGATGATGAAGATAAAGCTGACCAACCAGCTGACATCCGGTTGAACAGCCGCAGGCTTCCAGACCTTTTGCCAGACTTGGTATCCAGCTGCAGAAAAGGAGGAGGAAGTGGGTCTCTCAGCCCTTTAATGGGTGACATTGACTTCTACCATTCCTCTGGCTACTCCTCTATGGGTTCACACTCTACACTTATGCCTCAGGATGGACCCAAGAAGAGGGGCCGGAAGCCCACTAGACCTAAAAGAGAGGGTCCCCCTAGGCCAAGAGGCAGGCCTCGCATCCGCCCAATGCCTGAGCCATACACTCCAAGAGGGATGATGGGGGAGATGGGTGGAACAACAGTAGGAGGAGGATTCAATGTAGAGGGAAGAGGTAGAGGTAGGGGCCGTGGCAGCAGAGGTAGAGGGGGAAGGAGGGAGGACATGTACATCGAAATGAGCGGGAAGGAGCAAGATCAGATGCATCACCATCACCTCCATCAGCAGCAACCCCAGCAGTTACATCACCAACCCCAACAGCAGCAACACGAACCGATTCCACCTCTGAAGGTCAGTGGCGTTGTAACTAGGAAAGGCTTGAGGATTCATTTTTAAACACATCCATGTGCCTGCTCTGTTTTACTTCATTTTCTCACAAATTCACTCACACTGTCTTGTAAATTCTCTTCTGGGTTAATAGGTTTTGTAATATATGTATATATGTGGACAAATTTAAATCTGTAAATTGTACTCTTCTTTTTTTTTTTCTTGTAGATCAAGTTACCAATAGGTACCCTGTCCTCCTCTGATGCCTTGTTGAGGACAGATTCTTTGTCTGGCACGGACCCTGCTTTGTCGGATGGCTCAGTGGGCTCAGCTCCCTCCCTCGGTTTAAGTCCCGGACCACCCTGCAGCACTGAAAGCACCAGAAGTCAGGACAAGAACAAACAGAAAAGCCAGATGATGAGTGAAGGAGTGGATGACGAAGGGCTGGAAGAAAGGGTGATTATATTTTTGCTAAGTTAACCAGACGATGCTTAAAATGAGAAATTAAATTCAGGTTCATTGTTTGATAGTAGGGGAGTTACTGGTATTTGACCTGAATAAATGTCTCTGTCTTTTGTTTTTCTGCTAGGGGGATGAGAAGGACTCTGAATCCAAGGCTGGCTTTGTTGCTTCATTTTTGGACTTTCTCAAGATGGGGAAGAGACCTCCAGGCTTGGACATGTCACCAGGAATGGAACCTGACAATGGTGAAACCTCTCCCTGTAAATCAGGGGGTCTGCGCCCACTGTCTCCGGCTCCTCCTCCTCCACCGCCACCGCCTCCATTCGGGGACAGTGAAGGGAATGGGGGTCTGGCCCTGGGCAACTGCCCCAGCCCTAAGAGACTGGAAGATGAGCTAAAAAGGAACCTGGAAACTCTGCCTTCGTTCTCCTCTGATGAAGAGGACTCAGTTGGAAAGAACCAGGACCTTCAGAAGAGCATCTCCTCAGCCATTTCTGCTCTGTATGACACTCCTCAGCTAACCTCTAACATCCAGGCCCCACTACCTCCTCCACCTGCTCAGCCTCAGCCTCAGCCTCAGCCTCAGTCTCAGCCTCCCCAGTCCCCTCTTACACCCACGCTGCAGCCTCCCACACTTAGTCCACAGCCTACCATGCATGACCCCCATACCGAGCCCCAGTCCAATGAACCTGATGTCCTACAGCCAGAAGATGGAGACATGGATGAGAACAAGGGGGAGGAGAATGAGGAAGAAAGAAGCACAGGAGGGGAAGAAGAGAGTGACATGACAGAGGAGAGAGAACCACATCTCGAAACGCTAGGTGCCCCTAAGCTTGATGGTAATTAGGAGCTTTTTATTTTTCTGTTGGTACCTTTTTTTTGTGTGTGTGTGTGTGTAAATTGATTTTCTGCAGAAATATATATATCCTCAGGTGGAGGTATTGATGTATTTTTTTTAGTCTAATAAATATCCTTATTTATTTGTTCAACATTAGCTTGGTGAAATCACTGATGTTATTTTGACAATGTGGTAAATGAATCTGTAAAATTTAATCTTGCCCTGTTTTTCTTTCTTTCCAGCGGCACTCCCTGAGATTCCTCCAGCACCAGCAACACCTCAACCTCCCTCCATCCCTCCATCTCCTGCCTCATCCTCATCTCCTTCTCATTCTCCCCTCCCTCCCCTCTCACTTCCCTCACCCCCTCCTCCACCAGAAGAACAACAGGAGAATTCTCAGCCTCCAAGCCCTGTCACCCCCGCATCCCCCTCTTTGCCACCTGCCCCACAAGCTACTCTCCCTCAGCCAGCCACTCCTCCTCCGACTTCCCCTCCTGCTCCTCCTCCTCCTCTTCCTCCTCCTTCAACTGAGAAAGAGTCTTCCATGCCGTCTCCGGAGTCCCCCGCCTCTCCTGAAGAGCCTCCAGCTCCTAAGATCACTTCCCTACACCTTGCCCAGAAGCAAGAAGATGCTGCCATTGTTGGAGAGAGTGAGGAGGATGAGAGTGAGAGTGGAGGGGAGGGCATCTTCAGAGAAAGGGATGAGTTTGTAGTGCGGGTGGAAGATATTCGAACTCTCAAGGTATTTGTGTGTTTCTGCTTGATTGTGTGTGAAATTGTTAAAAAAATCTAAAATGTCTTTGTGAAGTCAGAAATAGAAGTAGTTCGCTTTCTGTTGGAGAGACAACAAACTGAATACATTATTTTAGCTAATACCAAATTATTACGTTAATCATTATTCATATATTTAGGTGATGTGTTGAGATTTATTCAGTAGCTGCCAAGTTACAGCAACATTTTATACTTACCTGTTTGTGCACAGCTGGCTTTGCAGACGGGCCGTGAGCCTCCACCCATCTGGAGGGTGCAGAAAGCCCTGCTGCAGAAGTTCAGCCCTGAGATCAAAGATGGGCAGAGACAGTTTTGCGCCACAAGCAACGTGAGTTCACACCAGGCCTTCAGTAATCTAACCATACCTGCAGTCAGTCATGTTGATCTGTATACTTTCCATAGTCCCTCCTTCATGACAGCATATAATGAAGTTACTACACATATTCAAATGTATAATGTGTTATATTAGAAATAGGTTTTTCAGTCACAATTGTATTGATATTTTAAAGTATTGTTTGTGTGTTTTTGTTTCTCTCTCAGTATCTTGGCTACTTTGGTGATGCCAAGAGGCGATACCAGAGAATCTATGTTAAGTTTCTGGAGAATGTCAACAAGAAAGACTATGTCCGAGTGTGCTCTCGGAGACCTTGGCGCAGATCAACACCTCTCCGGTACTGCTTTCTGCCATTTTAGAAATTAAATTCCTGTTATATTAACCCTCATTAGATATAGTTGGAATAGTTTTTTCCCACAGTTTTTTAAATTGTGGTTTCCATTTGTATAATAATTTCTTTACAAACCCCAGGCGCCAGTCCCTCCCCAGAATGGCATCCCCTCCTTCCACTCAGGTGCCAACAAGAGTAGTGGAGAAGGATGAGAGAGTGGCTCCACCAGTTCAGCGTGACCAGAAGGAGAAAACAAAAACAGCCTCCACGACAACAAAAGAACAACGCGAGAAGAAGGAAGCTCCAGCTGCTGTTCCCAAAGCCAAGGAGAGAGAGAGGGAGCATGAGAGGGAGAAGCGGATACAGTCGCAGCAGGACAAAGTGGAGAAACGTGCTGCACCAGCAGAACGAGGCAGAGCAAAGGAAGAGAAGAAAGCGGTGGAGAGGAAGGAGAAGGAAAAGGCTGAGCGGCCGCCCAAGTCCAAGCAGGCCAAAGTGAAGGCAGAGCCACCACCCAAGAAGAGGAAAAAATGGCTGAAGGAAGTACCTTCATCATCAGACTCAGACTCATCAGATGAGGCAGCTAGTGAGAATGAAAGTGAGATGCCATTTTGAATCTTTGTATTTGTAGATAACAAGTCAGTGTGATTGTTTCCTATTATATTTTAGATCATACTAACGGAGGTTTTATTTATGCAGCAGAAGGTTAGAGGTGGTTTTAAACTGTGTGATTTATTTTTTTTCTTCTTCTTCTTCTCTACTCAGTGCCAGTAAAAGGTGGAGTGAACAACCGTGCCATGAGGGAAATGTTCAAGAGCTATGTGGAGATGCTGGTCAGCACAGCCCTGGACCCCGATATGATCCAAGCACTGGAGGACACAGACGGTGAGAACTGCTCGCAGCCCACTAACATAATAGTTAAAACTGAAGCTTCCTTACTGGCTTCCTCACAAGAGACTGAAATGCAACTTAAGACAAGAGTGTTATCTGTACGCAACCATTTTTAACCTAACCAGACTTGTCCAGTAGCATGTTTTCTGCATTTCTTAAATGTCTGTAATATAGCAGCTTTATTGCGTCAGTTTGATCTTATTTTAAAAAGTGGGCTCAGGTAGCAGTGTAGATTTTGGGCAGGTTGAATAAACACAACCAACAATAAAAGCTGCCAGGTTATAGGCGAAGCTCTCAGCACAAGAGCATGGGAAATTTGGAGAATGCGTATGTAACTGAATCTGTTAATGGTTTTTACAATCTAAACAAACAAGGTGTGACACGTTGAAGGAAAGCCCCAGGAATTCAGTTAGATTGGCAACCAGGAAGAGCTGTTTGAATTTGCTCTTGGTACTAAAATGATCGACAGCAGCATGAATGATGACTAATGAAACTAACTTTACTGCAATTGGCCACCAGATGAGCTGTACCTCCCACCAATGAGGAAGATTGACAGCATCCTCAGCGAACAGAAGAGGAGGTTGTTGCGGAGGGTCAGCATGAGCTCTCAGCATCAGGTAATCTGCTCCTTTCTTTGTCTCTTGTGGCTGGAATAGCATCTTGCTATCTGCGGTGAAATTTGCAGGAAACAAACCTAGACTGAACTGTGTGGTGTTGCACCATAAGAACAGCACTGGACTCGACCATAATGGAGATTTGGTGCTGAAACAATAAGTTCATAAATAGACGAATGGTCATACAGATAATTCATCAACAAAATCAATTAATGTCTGATCATTTTTTCATTTATTCATTTTTGCACTTTTCCTAACTCTGCTAACTTTGTATCCTCCTCAATAGGAGATCTTGCACGCTTATTCCCAGGTCATTGTAGACCCCCTGGACTCAGGAGTGGTGAGGGTCCGGCTAAGTGGCGATGCTTACAACCGCAAGACTCTCAACAAAGTGAAAAAGACCCAGCCTAAACCACAGGTAGACAGTGTTTTGGTGTTTACAGGGTGTGAATGTATCAAAAATAAAATGTGCAGCTCCAAAATGTCCATGCTATAAAGTTAGATTTTATTTAACTTAAATTTAGCCAAATATTCGTAGGATATTTTTAGCCTCTGACAATTCGATTCTTCTGGTTTCTTGGCAAGGTACAAGCTGTTGAAAATGTTGGCACCATGCAGCAGGAGGATCATGAAATATATATATATATATACACTGAAACCACTGCCTCAACAAAATAACCCACTTCCATTAAAAGCTCAACAGTATTGGGTCTGTGACTGATTGTTGGTTGTAGTGAGAATAAAACGGTTCAAGCTTCCCCTCTAGCACCTGCTACAAGTTTCTAAACGGCGACGTTCACTCTTTGACATTGAACGTCATGATTAATATTTATTTAGCTTTGGACTTGTATGTCAGTGGTACCAACATTGGACAATTGTTAATCTGAATTCTTTCTTTTAGGACCTTAAACTGTCAGCTGAGTCGTATCGGCTCTACAGTCTCTACCACTCTCTGCATCACTATAAATACCACACCTTCTTACAGTGCAAGAAAGAGGTAAGCAAGGAGGTACTCACTTATTGCAACATTCCCTTCAAATGTTCGTATGGTTAAGTGTAAATCACATTAAATCAACTACACAGAGCCAGCTTGTCAGTGCTATTTTTTGCTTAAGACCCTGATTTGAATCCCAGCATCAGAATCTGTTGTGTTTTCATCCCAATTTTCCAGACCAACACCATTGAGCAGGCAGCTGAGGACCCAGGCCAAGAAGAAGTGGTGCAGCAGTGCATGGCCAACCAGAGTTGGCTGGACACCCTCTTCAGCTCCTTCATCGAGCTGCTCACGCTCAGCACCAAAGCCTGAGTAAACTGCAGAAATGGAAAGAAATAATTAAAGCAAGACGATTTAAAAACAAAAAGAAAAATAGGAAAACTGAAAGAGATGGATCCTACTGTACAGCCCCCTGACCCTCTTCAAATCTCTAAGATCTGAGGATGAATTTTTAAGGCCCTTGATGAACACATGGGATCTCTTGTGACCTTGGATGAAGGCCTCTGTTCTTTTACTTGTTGTTGATCAATGACTAAAGAAGTGTCTTACCTTGTGACAAGGGGACTCCGTCAGATCAGCGGTCACTGGTAAGTCAAGAGGGAACTGACTGACGGTGAAAAGGGAGAGACAAGGTGCAAGGACAAAGAGAAGGAGCCCTAACGCCAAGTCAACAGAGGAGCAACTGACATCTTGTTAACTGTGTCATAAAGACAATAGTTTAAAGAGAAACTATTACTGCTTAGTTTTTACATAAATTATTTTTGAAAAGACTAACATCAGCTGTTGGCTTTTGAAAAGAGTGGAAGAGGGTGAGAATGCTTTTTAAACTGCGTGTAGAGTGTGCCGTGAGCAGCGTGAACATGGGCTCGTCTACGGACAGAAACGTGAAATGTGTAAATGAACGCGCTCTCTCTCTCTCTCTCTATTGATCTCTATCTCTCTCTCTCATCCTGTGCTATGTGAAGGGCAGCACCAGTTAGCTTTGTGATAATATATAAACACATTTTTATTATTTATATGAGGAGGTTTTTAACTTAAACTCTCACAAGCACTGGGTTTGCTGCCCTGTCATTTGAAATACCTTTTTATTTTCCACAAGTTCAGTATACAATCGTAACCCACATATCCAAGTCGTCTTCCCCTCTATACAAAAGAACAGACGCTCAGACAGAAACATTGTATTATATAGAGTGGGTGTAAAAATAAGAACAAGAGAAAAAAGAAGAGAATGGGGGAAAATCCGTTTGAAACGTCAACATTGTTGTGCTTCAGTTCAATCATCAGTCATGCAGGTGTAAAGAAAAAGAAATAAACTATCCATTTCCCTTGTGGGAAGAAGGAGTATAAATAAGTAATATTTAAAGAGGACATAGTCATTTCATTTTTATCATTTTGATGTTTGTGCATACTATGACTTATTTTGAAAACAATCTAATTTTCCATTTAAAAAATAAGGAAAAAAAGGTGTGTACATACTGTACAGTTCTTGATGAAATTCTTTGTCCTTCTGTACATTAACTCTCCTGTATTTGAGAAACAAATAAAATCTGCAAAGAACAAATGGTGGTTCATTTCCCCACAGTTTGAGTGTGAACTCGGACATTTTTAGATCCTAGTAGCAGCTTGTCCTCACTTAACCTTGGCACAAATCCGCAGGAGCGCATGTGATGGTGTGTGATTTTAATGTTACACGAACAGTTTGAATGAGGGTCCTCACAAGTGTGGAAAGATAGAGGTGCGTCATGACGTAGAGTCGTAAAAAAACAAAAACAAAAAAACGCAGCAGCTGACGTAACATCTGGAAAACGAAACTGAGCACTCGGAGTTTCCCGAGAACGAAGAGTGTGCGGGACTCCTGGCAGTATTTTTAGGAGGGACCAGCTGGGACTGACTGACACTTTGCCGCAGAGCTTCGACACGTACGGTGAGTTTATGTGCAGACAGTTCCTGCATCGTATTCCTGGTGACTTAGCGGCGAAAACGACTGCACTTGAACTCAACATTCACCTGCACCGGCTCAAACACAACAGGTAGGAGAGTTGTTTTTTATTAATTTAAACTCTTAGTGTTGCTCGCAAATGTAAACTCTCTGCAGTTAGATTTTGCTTTCTTCTAAACGTTATGAGCCTATTAACGTGTAACTAGTATTAAACCTATGTAACTCACTAGCGGCTGTTGTTTGGTTTGTTGTTGTTTACTTCTGTTAAACACAGAAGGAGACTTAGTCCATTTAGATTCACAACTGACTGTATGAGTGTTTTATTTCCTAATAGTGTGACTGTGTCACTTCTAACTTGGACTAAACTCTTCACAATGAGGAGACTTTTCAGCTTCCTACATGAATATATTTTTTGCTGTAATAATTTATGCATTTTCTTTTAATTTTTCTCCCCAGCAGTATTATTTTAGTATTAAGTGCTCTCACATATGCCTGCTTCCTCTTTCCTGACACTCTGAAATAGTAGATTTAAGCTGGTTTTCCCACCTTTACCATAGTAACTCAGTGTGGGCTGCTTCAGAAACTAGGATGACGAAACCACATATTTCTTCTTAAACGTTTGATAATTCAGTGGAAGTAGAGAAAGATGGGCAGACATCCCCTATTCCAGTTATGTTAGATATGCACATATGTTAGGATATGCTCTTTATTGAAGTGAGTTAATTCAAAATATCAAAGTAGCTATTCATTCTCTACCTTCTGGTGATATGTTAAAAATAACATATAAAATAACTAATTCCTTCACCGCATTATGAAGTCTTTAGGCTTTCCTGTTATTTTTGCTGATATTATTCACTTATTATAGGATGTATTAATAGTTTCTGTTGTTGTTGAACTTTGAATTATGTGACTATTCTCTGACAACACCCAGTCCTGAAGTGAATGGCAGCAAACCAACCAGTAAAGTGAGTCCTGGCAGCGCTGTTGACACAGTACTTCTCTTTTTCTTACTTCTGCAGAGATGTCTTATTCTAAACCACTGCTCATCCCGTGGCTGCGGGCTCAGATTGACAGTTGCAGGTATCCTGGCGTCCACTGGACAAACCAAGAGCAAACCGAGTTCTCAATCCCATGGAAACATGCTTTGAGACAGGACTCCTCTGACACTGACATACTCATCTTTAAGGTAACTATCTTCCAAAGATTTAAACAACGTGAAATGAAAAACACTTGGAAAGTAATCATAAAAATAATTAGACATAGCTTATTCATAGTTCTACAGTGACAGTGGGAATTTAAATAATCTATCAAATATTAAAACGTTTGCCAGTTAACGTGATGGTTGTCTTCCTGGCTTCTTCCTTGCAGGCTTGGGCAGAGGTGAGTGGCAATGGCCGAGCTCAAGGAGACCCCTCCGTCTGGAAGAGAAACTTTCGCAGTGCCCTTCGAGCAAAGCGCTTCAAAATGCTCGACGACAAGAAAAACGATGCTGCTAATCCTCACAAAGTGTTTCGCTGGCCTGAGGAGGCATCAGCAGGTGAAGATCCTCCACATTGTCCATAGACAATCCGGATTTAGTTCCCCAAGTTAAAAAGTAAAAAGGTTTTTCTCTGATTAACTAAAACAAAAAATTAGTCTGATTTTGATTTGAAATTAAAATGCAAAGATTTTAATCTAAAGGACTGTTCTCTTCCCCATAAAAGAGAGCAATCCTTTAAGAGAGACTAGTCATGAGCACTTTATCATTCAGGGGCTCGAGACATCAGCGACCCCCCCTCCAGACAGATCCTTTATACAAAATGACCAAAACCAAGCTTGCAAATATTGAACCAATCAGACACAGAAGAAATAAAACTACCAAAAGGGGCAAAATATACATCAGTTGATTGATAATGTGGATTTTAAATAAGACAATTGTAAAGATTACATGTTTACAAGGCTACATTATGAAGAGATAGTAAGACTCTTTGTTGTTATCATTTAAGCTAACGTTTCTGCTGGATCCCAGGATCAAGATGAGCTCAATTTGACTGAGGATTATAACTTTCCTGTACAAGAAGTAAGTGGTTAACTTGTAGGAACACAGGGAGTGAAATGTAAATGCCATGTAAATGAAGTACTATTTATGTAACTGCATATGAACTCATGCGGATGTGTATCGATTAAATCCTAGAGCCAGGTTGAACCGTGCTTTGATGAGTGTCTCTTCCTTACAGAAGAAACTGTATTTGCAGGTAAGGGAGCCCCTCTCTCACTATTTATGTTTTTATTAATGTAGTAAATCACTGTTATAGTAATAGTATTTACATGTAATACGTGAGTATTTCTAAATTAATCAGGTCTTCCTGTAGACTCCACTGAGCATGATATTCTCCAGGTGTGTCTGAAGGGACTGCAAATTGGCCCTGAAACAGGTAGACCGATCAGTTCTGCTTATCATTTCCTCCTCTCTGCTGCAGTATGAGCACGAAACAAAGAGTAGCACTGTACTTTCCTACAAACACTTTTTCTGTTTCTCCAACTTTTTCCACAGAAGGAGCCTTTGAGACTCCTCCTGAGCAACAGCAGCTCCAAAACCAGGTTTTGATTGGTGGACACCCGTTGCCTGGGCAACAGCAGTATCCAGTCATGTTTGAGGGTGCAGGCAGTGAAGCTGGGTTGCCTGAGCAACCAGCACATCCAATGGGGGGAGCTGAGGGAGGGGACTGTGGTGGGCAACTGGCAGAGCAATTCCTACATACCATGAACAAGACCAGAGATGGAGAAAATTTCAGTGAGTTGATACATGTAAACATTAAATGGCCACTTTTAAACTATCCTCCTAAAATATAAAAAAAACAACACAGTGATGTGACTTAAATTTATTACTTACCACTTGAGCTGAATTTTCTGAAACAGGAACACAGTGAAGACTTGTTGTCTCAGACAATCCTCCTCTTTCTAAATCCTTAGAGACTGAGTTCAGGATAACGGTATACTACAGAGGGGTGAAGGTGTCTGAGCAGCTGGTTGAGAATGAAGCTGGTGTCCGCTTAGTCTACAGGTAACATCAACGTAAAGCTTCTTACAAATCCTGAATTTAAACATTTAAGCTATGCTGAGCTGACACCTTGTTTTTGCTGTGGCTTCATGTTTGTCGTACAGATACGAGACCTTTCTTTTCTAAGTCGAGAAAATAAAGCAAATAAGCCCAAACTGTCCCAAAATGTCCATAAAAACATAAACATATAAACCGCTAATCAGCGTACATTCAGATGAATCAATGTTGTCTTCACATCAGACCCGAACTCATCGCGCCAGTGCTGGATCCTGAATCAGGCCTGTCCTTGGTCTCTCTGCCAAGTCCGGGCGCCATGCTGGATAAAACCCAGGCCAGTCTGACCCAGCGCATCCTGGACAAGCTGGAGAGTCTGGATGTGGGGGTGTCAGGTCATGTAGTCTATGGCCAGCGCCGGGGTGAAATGAAAGCATTTTGGAGCTTCTCCAAGTTTGACCGAAGCGGAAAATCCCAAGAGATTTCTAAACAGCCTCAACCGCTTTACACGTTCAAGGACTTTGTGCAAGGTGGGTGAAAGGAATAATTCCATTGCTTCTTGATGGGGTACCTGCAAAGACGTGTGCTGTATTTTATACTTTGGCTTGATATAGTGATTGATTGTCATGTCCCGCTAGGTATATTAAACTTCATTGATGGGAGAGACTCTCCTCCCTGCTCGCTGTTCTTCTGCATCGGGGAGAAATGGCCTGACCCAGACAACAGGCCTTGGGAGAAGAAACTCATCACAGTGGAGGTGAGAGGACCTTAAATTATTAAAACACACAGACAGTGTTGTGTTCTCACAGACCTTTTTTCAGTTTGGAGAAAATGTTTTTTTTTTTTTTCGCTGCACATAACTCTTATCAAATTTGAGTGCTATAAAACACCCCAAATTACCCACTCAAGGGAGGTGCAGTGAGCTCCACTTTTACAGAGGCAATTCTGTCGCAGTATCATTTAACAGCTTGCAGGGAACGAACCCTGTGTATGTGAGTTGACAGCTGATCTCTCAGATGTAAAGCGTGTTTCTTTACCCACAAACCATCACAGACGAGTGCATGCTGAAAAATGGAAAAGCTTTTACAGAAGGTTCTCGAAAGAAACCAGCTTGACACATCTCTTTGCTCAAGCGTTTTTGATTATGGCTTGTGTCAAGCTCAGATTTGCCAACTTGCTCCTGCCATTGCATCTGACGTCTCTGTTTTTTTTCTGTCTCAGGTGGTCCTGACTTCAATGGAGCTACTGAAGAATATGGCCGTAGCAGGCGGCGCCTCCTCCCTGCAGTCTGTAGAGCTGCAGATGTCCCTCGAAGAGATGATGGAGATGTACTGATGCACTTTGCTGTTCCCTTCCACAAAATCTTTTCACAAAATATTTTTACGCGGAACTAAGAGATGATGGGGAGGGTTGGGCATTTTCTTATTTCGTCACTGATATAATTGGTGCATGTACTTCTGGGGATTAGGACCATATTTCTAACAGAATGAGACTGAATGAGACTGAGGACAACAACAAGCAGCTATGGAACAAAAAAAAGTAAATGTGCTGTGCGTGTGTTTTTTTGCATCATTTTTATTCAATTAATTTATGAGTGTGTGCATTACTGTAGACGTGACTTGAATTTAAGTACAATATACATTTAACACATATAATATCAGTAGAAACATGTACAGCATCAAGATTTGGTTAAAATATTTATGAATTTAGGATCTACTATCAATTTAGAATTACAGTTTTATTATGGACCTGCTGGTGCTCTTTATTATAATTATATATTCACATAAAATAACAAAAAACAGAAAAGTGTTTTATAATCTTTCTTGAATTTAGTCAGTTTCAGAATGGCAGCCTGAGCGAGGTTGAGAACTACATCATTTTGTTGATGGTGGCCTCTATATTCATACAGCAAATATTAAGTCAGACTTTAGAAATGGGATATCTACAAAAATGTAGTGAGTTTTTTTTTCAGTTCTTCTCCTCTTCTTCTGCTTCTCCGTCATTTTCCGACTCAGACTTCCCCTCCTCATTGAGGGCATTGTCCCTCAGTCCCGATATTGGGACCAGCTTCCCCTCTGAATTCACCCCCATCGGCTGGATAATGTTATCTCTGCAAAACACGTAAGGTGATCATGGTGAACTGTTCTTATTCTATTGTATTATACCGTATGCTTATTCAATATTCATCTCAGCCGGTACTGGAAACTTAGTGAAGGTGTTTTCTTAAATAAGGTTTTAAAAATCTGTTGCTATCAATCTGTTGCTATAAGATTTATACAATAAAATTCATCCATGTCATATTTTTGTCACCTGTGTCAATTCAATGCTGAAGCTTCATCTCTGCACAGGAAATGATTACTCATGATACTACCCCTGATATTCATGGGACTTTTAAATATGATATTTTATTGAATTACAATGAAGTGTTATAATAGCTTAGTAGGTGAGATTTAATAGACCAACCTGGACAACTTGTTGAAGAGCATGATCAGCCTCTTGGCCTCTTCCTCCTTCTCCTCCTCTGTCATACCCTCCATGGGGTCCGGTTGCTCTGCCTCCACCCGCCCTGTCACCGGGTTGATGCGATCCTTAACCAGTCGGTATTCCTCAGTGTCCGAGTCAGAGTCGCTGGAGTACTGGGCGTCGGAGTTGGAAGTCCTGGAGCCTTGGCCACCCAGCAACCCCCTGGTGGCCAGCAGACCCGCTGCATTGCCATAACCTGTGTACTTGACAAAACGCCTCACTGGACAAAGGGGGGCGATAAAAGATTCATAGAGATGAGGCACAAGTTACAAAAAAGTATTTATCTCTTTACGCCTGTTGTGAAGACAAATAAAAATCATTTAACTTGTCACTACCCATGTTCTTTTTCATTTGTCATGTAAGCACATTATATCCACTGTCTTGATTGTCTATGCTGTGTAACTGAATCAGTCTCCATTAAACGTGAGAGAGCAATAGTGTCCGACCTTACCGTTTTCCTTGCAGAGGACAAAGATGAGGTCAGCAGCACAGTGTTTGAGATCTGTATCCAGATGAGTCATGAGACGGATCAGACGACTCTTCACTGTGGTGCCTTCCTCTGGCCTTTGTGATACATCTCTCAACGGAGGCAGGATCTGATGCAAAGGATAGGTTCAGTTTTTATCTTTGAACATAAAAGAAAACACTGGCTACAAACATCATCAAAATATTACATGAACCAATAATTTCCTTTCTTTAAAAAAAACCATCATGACTTCAGAGTTCTTACATGTTTCCTGATGTACTGGCGTGTTTCTCTGTGGGCTCTGCAGCTCTCCGTCAGCAGGTTGAGGATTGGCGTCAGCTTCTCTTTGATCTTATCACCCTGAGAAGCAAACAACAAGGAAAATTCACTAATCCTATTTCATTATTAAAATGAATAATAGAACAAATACTAAATTTTAGCCTCTCTCGTGAGCTGGGATTAGACCGTTGTGAGACAGTTTAGTTCTGCTACAGCACATCCTCCCTCACCGACTCGAGGCGTCTCTCCATGAACATCAGCAGAGTGTGGACACAGTCCATGTTGACCCCCTGGCACTGCTCCGAGTCAGGTGCCAGAGGCACCGTCAGCAGCACATCGAGACACTGGAGAGGCAGCGCTGACAACAGGTTGACTGTGTGACTGTGGAGTTGAGAGAAGGTCACAACATTAAGAGGGTGAGAGAAGACTGAAGAGAGAGACTGTTGTCTACTGCCACACACAACCATCTAATAGGTGGTAAAAACATATAGTGATAATAAATCTATGATCAGGAATACATGTTACAGTGTTTATTTAAAACACGATGACTTTAATTGTGACTTTCCTTCGTTCAACCTCACTTTGATTCACTCTGCTCACCCCTGCAGTTCGTCGGTGTCCTCTGACAACGTGCACTTCTTCATCAGGCAGAGGCGCAGGATGGCCACCAGGTGTCGGTAAAGAGCTGCATCATCCTGAGGGAGGAGGAAAAAGTTGAGTGCAGTAGAACCCTCTGTGGAGGAGTTGATCTGTACTGATGTACACAGCTTGGAGACCATGTGAATTAAGACAGACAGGTGTTGATAGATGGCAGCTGTGGCGCTGACAAACCTCTTGCTTCTCACATGCCTCGCATTCACTGACCTCGCTCGGCTCCTGCCTGTGGGTGCTGAAGGTGATGTTAAAGAGGATTTTGAGGATCTCTACGATGCGTTGAGAGGCTTCCAGAGAGATGGGTGGTGCTGCTGGGTCCAGCGCACACTCATACTGGTCCTTCCACTGAATCTCAAGGCAGCTGTCTAAAGCTGCCGTGAGGATGGACACCCCTCCCTCCTAGAAGAAGAAGAAGAGCAGAAAGGAGGCTGGATGAGAATCTAGGTCAAAACAAACTAAATCAGATATAGCTACCACGTATAGTGACTAGTTTCATTTATACTGTGGCACATATTTCATGCAATAAATATGTAGTACACCTGGTTATGTCACCTGTTTCAGCTGCGTGCTGAGCTCTGGCCTTAGTGCAGTCATGAGGAACATCAGGCGTAATTCATAGAACTGAACACTGAGCGAGGAGGGAGAAGAGCAGCTGACACTGGAGGATACACGCTCTATGAGACCACACATGAGCCTGATGGAAAAAAAAAACAACAAGAGGTTGAGAATAACACCGTCTCTGACATTTGGCCTGAGTCTGCCCTTTCCCTTTCTCACTATAGGATATTCATTTCTCATAATGACCTTTAGCAAACCTCAGAGAACATGCACGGACGTGCTGCTTTCAGTCTGTGTACAAGGGTTTAGTCTTAGATTCAGAAGGGTTGAATGTCATCACGGATTTTTGTAACAGGGCTTCATTTAACTAATATTTAGCTGCCAGCTCTAAGAACCTCTGTGACAGTAAGAGACAAATGCAAAGCCAACACTATTTGTGTCTGCGTCCTGTGAGGAAGCCCACCTGAGAGCGCTGAACCTTTCCTGTGCCCAGGTGCTGTTGTACACCACGTTACACAACACCTTCATGGCCTCTTTTCTCTGTGCCTCCTCTCCCGAGGCCCCCTCCTCCTCCTCTTCCTCCCCCTCCATCTTGCTCTCTCGGCGGTCCCTCCTCCCTCGCTCCAGCGCTTTGTGACGGATGCCGCCTTTGTGCATTTCGTTGATGCTGGTCCTGTGGCTCCCAAACCAGCTGCCCAGCTCCCGGCTGTTGGGGATGCTGATGTCACTCTTGGCATCCTCGGCAAAGGCAGAGCACTCCTCACTTTGGTCACTAGCTTCAGTGCCCCCTTCTTCCTCGTCAGAGTGATGCTGCAACACTTTGGCCTCAGCAAGAGAAGAGATGATGTTGTCATAGAAATCCGAATCAGGGTCGTTGGCTTCGTCGCTGGCATCACTTGAGGTCAGCCCGGCTAGTTTGGCCAATGTCAGCAGAGCGCTGTCAGTCACCAAGGGGCCCAAGACCTTTTTGTCTCTGGAGAGGATCCTCAGGGTGCGTAGAGATACTCTCAGCAGGCAACACCTAACTCCCGTTCTTATAAATCTGAGAAGGACAACAGCTAAATTCTGAGGACAGGAACAGAAAAAAAGAGATTTAGATAAAAAGTATTGGTCAAAGAAATAAGGGACAGAAAGAAACAGTGTCAGTACCTGTCTGAGGACGAGGCCTCGATCCTCCCGGTCGTACTCATCACAGTCTGAGTCAGAATCAGGGTACTCTCTCTCTTTCTTTTTCCTGAACTACAGCAGAGTAAATATGATCAAATATCTCAGAATAGATTACAAACGATTGATAGATTTATAAATAACACTATTTTAACACTGTACCTCTTCTAGTTTTCTTTGCTTTAGAAAAGTTGATGGTCCAATTTCAGAGGGCAACATAGCAAAAAAGAAAGAAAAGAATATCAGTACATATTACCAGAGATCAATACCGCTGTGAATATTATATTATATATCATATATTTTTTTATCTTTTTAAAAACATTTTTAGATCTAATTGTTTTCTATCTTCTTTTCATGCTACATATTAATAAAGAGTGATTATTGTGCTATTTTAATTCACAGAGACTATTAGGTTATTCATTCATTAATATTTCAATAGGTGACAGACCTGTGAACAGAAACGAGATAGGATACTGTTAGATTAAGAAAATTCTAAATGTAACATCCAAAAATGGAATAAAAGTTTTTTTAATTCAATATTGAACAATAAATTCAATTTAATTAAATTAACTTTTAAAAATTGGTATCAATTCTGAACAATAAAAATGTCACTTAATTAAAAAAATGCTTATACTAATACGCATACAGATTTTCTATTTAATTGAATAAAAAATACATATTTGAATCAAACTAGAAGTTCAATTAAATATAACAGTAAATCAATTTAAAAGAAGAAGAACTAAATAAATGTTCATTTATACAATTATTAACACACCTTATTTTTTTTTAATTTAGATATAATCTTTTTTTTATAAAAACAGTTTAGCTACTATTACTACTATTCAACATGTCGTTGCTGTTCAGAGGCTGCAAATGACTGTGATGAATTGATATTGATGTTGGTCGTTCAGGAGCTCTGTCTGGACTCAATCTGCCTGAGCAAGGAGAGAGGATCATCTGATCCAGGATCCATCTGATACAGCAGAATTATTAATCACAGACAGACTGTGGAGTAGAGGTGGGGAGGGGGGGTGGTGGACATACAAGAGGAAGGTGAGGGACAGCGGGGAGATGGGACGCTTAACTTCCAACTTACTTTCCTTCGCTCCCTCTCCTGTGCGTCGAAGAAGAAGCACTGGGCATACTGTGAAGAGAGCAACGGTGACAAAGGGAGCTGCAGCAGTGTGCTGTTGTCCAGATATGAGAACGTGTGAGCTTCTGTGTGGTGCTACCTCTTTGTTGAACTCCTGTAGCTGTGTCTGCAAGCCGCTGTCATCCCCCTGCTTGATGCACTGGATAATCCCCTCCACGTCCACGTCCATGATTCCTGCACGCACACACACACACACACACACACACACACACACAAGAAAATAATCATTCAGGCCGTAATGAAATGAACGTTACACAACGACAGAGATGAGGGTGAGTGCTGGAAGTGGTTATGCTTTGTGAGAAACACAGTGACACCTGCATTTAATCTGAAATTTATTTCACAGCTGATCAAGTAAGTGTGAAAAGAAAGAGAAAGATCACACTGAATGATAAAATATTCAGCATCCCATCATATGATTACTACAACCTCATCAATTTGATCAAATGATCCTGAGCTAACAAACAATGCACCTTTACCCTTTACATGACAGCTGTCTGGTGTCCATGTGGAACACATTCAGTATCGAGATAAGAACTTTTTACATCATGTATTTGTCTAAACTTACCTTAAACAATCCTCTTTATCAGCCGCGTGTTACACTGTGAAGTGCTGTCACTGCTCCAACCACACTTCAGCTCGTCCCTCTGTCTTTCTCAGTCCATGTACCGTCTGTGTAATGTGCGGCGTTCTGCCTTTGAACTTGCTCCATTCATTTGCTTTCCACTCACTCTCATGCACTCAGCCTCACTCTCTCTCACTCGCTCTCTTTTTAATCCAAGAGAGATGCAGAGGGCCATGGAGTGGTTATAATCCACTAATGGACTCTAAGCTTATATCTCTCAGTGCTGACCCTCTAACCTCTTGCAGGGTTTCCAGACTTTGCGCTGCACAGCTCTCGCTCTCTGTGGTTTTACTTAAATCTGTTAATAGTTGAGGAAACTATAAGTTATGTTCCTGTCATGCTCCTGTAGCTGGTGCATAACCACAGCAGAGTTAGTGCTGGCTGAGCTGGATTTGTTTGTAGGTTCACCTAAGATAACAGCAGTATTTATTTTTCAGCAAACAGCTTAAAGCAACAGTTCTTTTATTTAACAAATGTAACAAAAAGGGGACGTTCCTAAAATGAGAACTTACTGTGAATTACATTTTGT